>NC_083708.1:29790000-30012500 GCF_033118175.1 Dama dama | reverse complement strand
AGAAGCTCTATACAGTCAGCAGAAACAAGACTGGTAGCTGACTGTGCCTCAGATCATAAACTCCTTATGGCCAAACTCAGACTTAAATTGAAGAAAGTAGGGAAAACCACTAGACCATTGAGGTATGACCTAAATCAAATCCCTTATGACTGTACAGTGGAAGTGAGAAATAGATGCAAGGGATTAGATCTGATGGATAGAGTGCTTGAAGCACTAAGGACAGGAGGCATTGATCAAGACCATCCCCAAGAAAAAGAAATGCAAAAAGGCAAAATGTTTGTCTGAGGGGGCCCTACAAAGAGCTATGAAAAGAAAAGAAGTGAAAGGCAAAGGGGAAAAGGAATGATATACCCATTTGAATGCAGAGTTCCAAAGAATAGCAAGGAGAGATAAGAAAGCCTTCCTCAGCAATCAGTGCAAAGAAATAGTGGAAAACAATAGAATAGAAAAGACTAGAGATATTTTCAAGATAATTAGAGATACCAAGGGAACATTTAATGCAAAAATGGGCAAAATAAAGGACAGAAATGGTATGGACCTCACAGAAGCAGAAGATATTGAGAAGACGTGGCAAGAATACACAGAAGATCTATACAAAGAAGATCTTCATGACCCAGATCATCATGATGGTATGATCACTCACCTAGAGCCAGATAACCTGGAATGTGAGTTCAGGTGGGCCTTAGGAAGCATCACTACAAAGAAAACTAGTGGAGGTGATGGAATTCCAGTTGAGCTCTTTCAAATCCTAAAAGATAATGCTATGAAAGTGCTGCACTCACTATGCCAGCAAATTTGGAAAACTCAGCAGTGATTACAGGACTGGAAAATGTCAGTTTTCATTCCAATCCCAAAGAAAGGCAATGCCAAAGAATGCTCAAAATACCACACAATTGCACTCATCTCACACATTAGCAAAGTAATGCTCAAAATTCTCCAAGCCAGGCTTCAACAGTACATGAATTATGAACTTCCAGGTGTTCAAGCTGGATTTAGAAAACTCAGAGGAACCAGAAATCAAATTGCCAACATCTGTTGGATCGTCAAAAAAGCAAGAGAGTTCCAGAAAAGCTTCTGCTTTATTGACTATGCCAAAGCCTTTGACTGTGTGGAGCACAACAAACTCTGGAAAATTCTGAAAGAGATGGGCATACCAGACCACCTGACCTGCCTCTTGAGAAATCTGTATACAGGTCAGGAAGCAACAATTAGAGCTGGACATGGAACAACAGTCTGGTTCCAAATAGGGAAAGGAGAACATCAAGGCTGTATATTGTCCCCTGCTTATTTAACTTCTATGCAGAGTACACCATGAGAAATGCTGGGCTGGATGAAGCACAAGCTGGAATCAAGATTGCCAGGAGAAATATCAATAACCTCAGATATGCAGATGACACTACCCTTATGACAGAAAGTGAAGAAGAACTAAAGAGCCTCTTGATGAAATTGAAAGAGGAGAGTGAAAAAGTTTGTTTAAAACTCAACATTAAGAAAACTAAGATCATGGGATCTGGTCCTATCACTTCATGGCAAATAGATGGGGAAACAGTGGCAGACTTTTTTTGTGGGGGTTCTGAAATCATGGGAAATGGTGATTGCAGTCATGAAATTAAAAGATGCTTGCTCCTTGGAAGAAACGTTATGACCAAACTAGACAGCATGTTAAGAAGCAGAGCCGTTACTTTGCCAACAGAGGTCCTAGACAAGGCTATGGTTTTTCCAATAGTCATGTATGGATGTGAGAGTTGAACTATAAAGATAGCTGAGCACCGAAGAACTGATGCTTTTGAACTGTGGTGTTGGAGAAGACTCTTGAGAGTCCCTTGCACTGCAAGAAGCTCCAACCAGTCCATACTAAAGGAAGTCAGTCCTCAATATTCATTGGAAGACCTGATGCTGCAGCTGAAAAGCCATAACTTTGACCACTTGATGCAAAGAACTGACTCTTTAGAAAAGATTCTGATGCTGGGAAAGATTGAAGGCAGGAGGAGAAGGGGACAACAGTGGATGAAATGGTTGGGTGGCATCACTCAATGTACATGAGTTTGAGTAAACTCTGGGAGTTGCTGATGGACAGGGAAGCCTGGCGTACTGCAGTCCATAGGGTCACAAAAAGTAAAAAACAATTGAGCCACTGAACTAAATTGATAAACATTAAAGTGCATTTATCTTTTTGAATTAGAGTTTTCATCTTTCTTGAACATATGCCAAGGAGTGGGATTGCTGCATCATTGTGTGGTGAAAGCATGCTCAGTTGTGTCAAACTCTTTTGCAACCCCATGGACTGTAGCCCTCCAGATTCTTCTGTCCATGGGATTTCCCAGGCAATAATACTGGAGTGGGTTGCCATTTCTTTCTCTGGGGTTGCTGGATCATATGGTAGCTTTATTTTTAGTTATTTTAAGGAAACTCCATACTGTTCTTCATAGTGGCTGTACCAATTTACATTCCTGCCAACAGTCTACAAGGGCTCCCTTTTCTTCACTCCCACTCCAGAATTTATCTGTAGACTTTTTGGTGATAGCCATTCTGAGTAGAGTGTGATAAAACCTCATTATGGTTTTGATTTACATTCTCTAACAATTACAGATGTTAAGCATCTTTTTATGTTTGCATTTGTCATCTATATGTCTTCTTTGGAGAAATGTCTATTTAGGTCTTCTGCCAAATTTTATTGGGTTGTGTGTGTGGTTTTTTTTATATTGAGTTATATGAGCTATTTATATATTTTTGGAATTACCCCTTTGTTTGTTGCATTGTTTTCAGCTCTTCTATCAAAATTTTTATCTGTTGCATAACTTTAGTGTGCTTGTGAAAGATTTTAATAAATAAAATGTATGAAATTTATTATGTAATTCTAAGTTTCTTTATAAAATTGCTCTGCTAATTAAATTTTATTTAGCATTGCATGTATTGGTTTTCTTGGACCAAGTATTTGCACATTTCTTGTATAGGTAACATGTTGAAGACTGTTCCCAACTAGCTGTTTTTAAAACTCAGAGGTTCTCTTCTTTATTGCAAAGCCAGTTTTCTCATTTCATTTAGCTTTGTCAGTGTGATCTTTGTGTATTCATGTCCCCTTTACTTCTCTGAAAAATAGATTTATTTCAATTGTTGCAAGCATGGGTTTTGGATTTGTCACTTCAAATTGTGCTCCTAGAAATGACTTAAGTCAATGTATTTTGTTGCTGTTGCATGCTGGGACCTACTGCCATTGGGTCTGTGTCATATATGATACAAAAGACTTGTATCAATAATATAGAAAGAATTTTTAGAACTCAATAATAGAAAGACAAACAATCCAATGAAACCATGGTCAAAGAGTTTGCATAGGCAATTCTCCAAAAAAGAAATTCAAATTGGAAAAGCGTGTGAAAGGATGCCTGCCATAATTAGGTAAATAAAACTCAAAATCACTTCACACACACTAAAATAATTTTAATAATAAAAAAACCAGGATGAACATAATAAGAAAAAACAAATTAGCATAATAAAAAATTAGAATGAGTATAATATAAAAGGTAGAATATAAGGAATTGGTAAGAATGTGCTTCCTAGGTGGTAAGAGTGGTAAAGAACTTGCCTGCCGATGCAGGAGACATCAGAGACATGGGTTGGGAAGATCCCCTGGAGAAGGAAATAGCAACCCAATCCAGTATTCTTGCCTGGAGAATCCCATGGACAGAGAAGCCTGGCATGTTACAGTCCATAGGGTTGCAAAGAGTCAGACATGAATGAAGTGACTTGGTATGTAGAAATTGGAATTCTCATACACTGGCACTCAGAATATTTGGTGGTGTAAATACTTTGAAAAATATTCTGACAGTTCCATAAAATGTTAATACAGAGTTGTCAGTTTACTCATTAGTTCCACTATTAAAGAAAGAAAGAGTGTCAAAGAAAATAAAACATATGTACAAATACACATAAATGTTTCTATATGAATGCTCATGTCAACATTATTCATAATAGCCAAAAGTAGAAGCAACTCAAATGTCCTTCAGCTAATAAACTGATTATAAATTGTAGTATATTCATTCAATTAAATAGTATTTGGCAATAAAATGGAACAAATTACTGATGTATTTGGGTGAAACTCAAAAACATATTGTGCAAATCATTTCATGATTCCATTTATATGAAATGTACAGATTAAGCAGATCTATATAAATAGAAAGTAGATTAAGTGTTCCCAATGGCTTGAGTGGGTGGGGGAAATGAGAGTTAGTGCTAAGGGGTACAAGGTTCTTTGTGGAGTGATGGAGATAATTCTAAGATTAGATTATGATGCTGAATACACAGATCAGCATCACTGATATTACACTTTAAAAGGTAAACTTTTGTCTATAAATTATATAGCAGCATACTGTCAACATTATTAGTATATGCTAGGTACTACTCTAGCCATTATGCAAGAAACTTAGGAACATTACCTTCAATTATAGCCATCTTCCAAGTTTCCTTGTCCTCAAGAAATGGTTAAAAAACAAAACACAAACAAACAAAAAAAGCAGAAGTCTTATGAGTCCTTTGAGACCCTAGAACTAGCATAATAGAGGAAGAGATTGGAAGACAAGTCTCCCTGTCTTCAAATCAGTTTGCATTACTAGACATTGCTTCATCAGGAAATAATAATCTTTGAGCTAATTCATATGTAAAAGGCTTTCTACACCACAAATCCCCCAGGCACATGTAAAGTGTTATTTTTAATCATCATCATTGAGAAAGAATTTTTCCCTAAGTCTTATTAAAAGTTCTTTATGTACCTAGCACAAATCATACTTCCTTTAGTCAGTAACAGTAATGTGATAACACAAATCTCTACACACACACATCTATACAATGTAGAAGAACCATACAATGAACACATAAAGGCATAAGCATATGACAAGCAAGAAGCAAAACCCTCTTTTCCCCCAGAATTTTATATTTTACAGAACACACAGTTAATCTTTTATTAGATAAACTTTTAGTATTTGCATGCTCTATTTAAAAATACTTTAGAAACAAAAGAGTCTTTTTCAGAGGAGTTTTAAAAAGAAAGTGTTTCTAAGTGATACACTATCTCCCTTTTTGGAAAGAGAGAGAAGCTTTTTTTTTTTTTTCCCCAGACTTGATGAGGTAAAAGTCAGGCACAATCTTTTCATATCATAAATCTCTTCTAGCTGTCATACAGAAGTAGCCTCTTGTTAGGAAGTATTTCCTTAAGTGGTGCTTAGATGCTAATTAACTTCATCCAAATTCTGAAATATCTTTCAAACACATTCTCATAAGTGTTTCTGGCGTAAGTGAATAGATTTCCATTTTACCAACACACATTGATACCCTATTAACTAAATCTTAGTACCTATTACTTAGTTGCTTTAATAACAGTGAACTTAAGTGAACTTCATATTGATGAACTCATTAGATCTACCTACTTTGTACAACATGAAGGGTAGTTTTGAAAGCTGATCATTTCAGATTCATAAGCCAAGAACTAAGATTCACTTTGTTTAAACAACCAATTACTTTACCTCAAGCCCTTCAGAGGTTGAGACTTTATATAATTTTGTTTTGCACAAATGTGAAAAAGAGATGCTGCAGACATGGATATGTCGAGAGAAAGCTCTCAGTTTGTTTGGTAAAGATCCAACCTCCTTTCCACAGAGCAGAAATATGCTCTTTTGTTTCTGGAAATAATTTTAGAAAAATCAAGCCTTGCCTATCCTGGTAACATTTCCCAGGGACAGCTGGGGAAAAATAATAGTTTGATGGGTAGGGGCCTGTAGGGCTTCCAAGTTCAGCAGAAACAGCCTCAATTAAACAACTATAACTTCCTCTGTCTAGAGATGGAACTTTCTAATCTGTAGGAAAACATTTAGAGCAACAAGAGATGAGACTATTTACCTCCTCAACCTGCCCTAGTGATGGCATTCCCAGTCTCCTTCTTAGGGACTTTCAGAGAAGCAGCATATCAGTAAAGCAGCCCCAAAGAAAAGAGTTGTCCTGTCCAGAGTCTGGATGACCTAGAACAGCAGGTCGTAGGGGTGACAGAAGAGAAGCAGTGTTGTGATCATGGTAGTGGTAAACACAGTGTGCAAAGCACAGAAGTCAAGGAGTCAAGGGCCAAGCACCAGGCATTTATAAAAGATGTCAGAGACCTAAGAAATGGTTTTAGTCTCATAATGAAGTGCAGAGATTACAAATCCAAATGCACACAAAGGCCAGGAAAGTAATATAAATGACTGAGGCAGTGAATGCTTAAGAGAAATCAGTTGACAAATATAATCAACACACCATTAAGTAATGGAATTTTTCAAAGACATAGACAATAATACTAGTAATATTAATCAATACCTTTTCACACACCAGCGAGCTTTTATAAATGTTGCCATGTTTGATGTAGCTATTTTCTTCTTTTAAACAAAACATTACAGACAAAGTTACAATTTCCTCTATTCCTTTTTTAATTTTATATTTTTTCCTTTCTCAAGAGATAAGCACAATCATGTAATTGATATTTATTACTTTGTGCATGTCTTATATACTAGATTGATTTCTGAGTAATAATAATAACGGGTACACCTCATCTCACAACCTACTTTTATTGCTCGTATTAGGTTTTTGAGATGTATTCATGCTGATACATATGGCATGCTTATTTATTTTCAGTGAAATGTATATTACTATTTTATCATATAAGTAAACCACCCTTTAATGGATCAATTTTCTTCTGTAAACAGGCCATGTTTACATATTATCTTCTCAAAAAAATAAAAAACACTTCAATATTTAGTTCCTTGGAGAAATGTATGAAACTTTATTTAAAAGAATATATGAAATGCTTGAGGCATAAGGTATATGCATCATCAATCTTACTAGTTGTCTCCAAATATCATCCCAAGTTGTTGCTGTATACAATCTGTACTCCTTTCCCAAGGAAGTAGAGGGTCCACTGTCCCACACCTGCCATTATTTGTCAGGGACTTGAGCACCATCAGATTTTGGTATTGGAGCATGGGAGGGTTCCCAGAACCAGTCCTCCATGGATATCAAATGATGACTATAAATCAGAAATTTTCAATATACTAAGTCCCTAGGTTAAGAAGCAGAGTTTTATTAGGATCTTAGGAACTCCTCTGGGCTCCATGCTTTCATATTTTCATACTTTCCCAGAAATAATTACCATCCTGACTTTTGTGATAACAATGTCTTTGTTTTTTTAATTTTTTTACTCTATATTTTGTAACCATCATGCAATAAAGTTGATATATTTCTCCTGGTACACAGTTCTAGGCATTTAAATATTTGTATACATTTGTGTAGTCACCACCACCATGAAGACCCAAAGCTGCTCCATAACCCAAAGAACTCCTTATGCTTTCACTTCTTAGTGATCCCATCATCCCCACCCATACTCCTGCTAACCACTGGTCTGTTTTCCAGGACTATGGCTTGTCTTTTTAAGACTGTTGAATAAATGAAGCAGTAGGCAGTCTTGAGACATAAAATCATTCAGCATAATGTCTCTGAAATTCGTCTAAGATGTGTGCTTTTGTTGATAGTTTCCCTCTTTATTTCTAAGTAGTATTCATTGTATGGCTGTTCCATGATCTGTTTATCCATTACCTTGTTGAAGGACATTTCAATTTTTTCTGTCTTTTGGCCATCACCAAGAAAGCTGCTCTGAACTTTTATGTGTGTGTTTTACTGTTACACATAAACTTCCATTTTGTAGGGTAAATACCAGGGAGTGGGCTTGCTCAGTCTTATGGTAAATGTGTGCTTAACTTTGTAATAAACTGCCAAACTGGATCTGTTCTCAAGTTCAATGCTTCTGCCCTGTCATCTTCACTCTACTAAGTCCATTCAACAGGCTTTTAAATTTCACTTGTTATGTTTTGCTGCTCTATAATCTTCATTTTGCTCCTTTTGAAAAATAATTTCCTCTTCTTTGCTAAGATGTTTTTAAGTTTTTCCTTTATTTAAGAGAATTTCTAATCAATTGTTAAAATGTTTGATGGCAGCTGCATTAAAATCTTTGTCAGATAATTCTGACATCTGATTCATCTTGGTGTTGGTGTCAGCTGATTGTCTTTCCTCATTAAAGTCGTAGTTGTTTTGATTTTGGTATGGCAAGTGATTTTTAATTCTTAACATGTTGTCTTTTATGTTAGAAGGCTCTGGGTTGACATTACCTCTTTTATTCTGCTGACTAGTTTTAACACACGGTCCTAGACTTTTGTGGATTGTGGTTCCAATTCCAATTTCGTTTTCAGACATTTGAAGTATTATTTGGGCCTGCTGGTTTATTTCTGCAGAGCTATTGTGGCTCCCACTGGTGTCTGCTGGCCGTTTCTGGGGTACAGGAGAGGAGATGGAGACTTGGATCCAGAGTAATGAAGAGGCTGCTGGTGTCTGTACCACCTGCCTGCCTTGGCGTCTCCCATTAGGGGAAGAGAGCCTCAGGTCTGTGCAGACGAAAAGGCTTCCCTGACTAGAGAGGGAAGATCCTGCTAACAGTGATTCCCAGCCTCCCTTGTGTCTCTGGTGGGAAGGGAAGTCTGCCATACTAAAGTTATAGGGACCTTACCGGTTTTGATGTTTGTTTGTTTTAATACTTACACTTGATTTGTAGTTTTTAAGTGTGTGTTGGCTTCTAGTCATGCTAAGGTTGTGGTGGTGAGTTCTAGTGTTTTAATGGTGCTGGTAGTTCTATACTGTTGTGGAGGATATATGAAGACTCACTAGGCAGCTACCATTATCTTCAGCCACAACTGTCCTCAATGACTCAGAAAATGATCCTCTCTGCCACTCTCCTTACCTTCAAGAATGAGTAGGCATGGTTTGATTTGTCTGAGAAAAATGGAAATTGTGCAAACTGACACATTTTCCTAGTCACTTATTTCTCAAAAAGCATGTTATCCAGTTCACTAACATTTGTAATAGCCATGGATCTTATGTCATAAGTGGTGCTGCATCTATTTTCTCAGACTTTTTCTGTTTTCACCAAAATTTTCTTAAACAGCCTTGTTCCAGATTTATCAAATATCCTGGAAATTGATGAAGAAAATATTTTATAAAAAAATATTAAAGCCTTAATGTACTATCTTAATGCATTGTGTATCAAAATAGAAAAGACTTTAATGTAGTTATTAGTAATAATACTATTGAAAATAAATTCATGATTGCTTAGAATTTGTGTAATAAACTTATATCCATTGCTTTACATTATTCAGAAAAGTCTAGTGAGAACAAATTAGTAGATAGTTTTTTTGTGTGATCATGGAACATTATCCATGGTGAAGAATATGGAATTGCTTTCTACCTATTAGCAAAGTAAAATAACTGGACTCATACAATTTTTAAAATTTGAAAGTACTATATATCTTTCATTTTTTGCAACTCTCATCCTTTTCTTTTCTGGAATTTTTTACTACAGCATCCAGAGCAGTAATTATAAAGACATTGCTTGAATATTGACAGTGGAAGAAGCAAAGAGGCATTGACATAGTTGCTGTTGTAATTTTAGTTTCGGAGACAGACCTCAAAATATTATCTTTATATTAACATATATACTTTGAGGCTACATTAGAAAGTAACATTTGATGTGAAATTTTGAATGTCCTTTGCTTTGGTTTTCCATCATTATAAAAATCAGCACAAATGTGTCTAAGTACTTCAATCTGAAGGTCACTGCTTATATTGAGAAGTGATATTTAGTTACAGAGATGATCCTATCTACAACTGTACATCTGGTTTTTGAGTCATGCACTGATCTGAGTATTGGGAATTCCTGGCATTTCTGGGAAAAAAAACACTCAGCATGGAAAGTATGTAAGCTGCATAATGTAGATGTATAGAAGATAAAGCTGGATCATAATTTTAATATTATGAAATCTTTGCATTCTGCTCTAGAGCTATGGATATAAAAGGAGATTAAATGACATAATGCTATATAAATGTAAAGTGCAATCATTATTATTATTCATCACTCCTTTGGTCTTCACCAAAGTGTAATTTGACCTCTTAGCAATTTTCAATTTATGTGCCAGTTTGAATTAAAGATAGATCTTCCAGATGCTTGAAACAGGGCTAGAAAGTATCTAAAGTTTCTTATAGACTCATTTGTCTGTAAAATGTTGTTATTACATTTTTTATAATCCTGACATGCAGTTTTGTAGCATGTACTTTTAAAATGTCTGTGAGATTTCTATGAATTATTTCTTCTGAAAAGCTCAACCTGTATCTGTTAGTGACAATTAATTTTATTACTGTTTTCATAATTCCTTAAAATGATACCTACACGTGGGTTTTTGCCTTTTAAAAAATGTCACAGTAGTGTTAAATACCTTTAATTTAATCATTGAATAATGGAGTGAACTGGAAACTTATTTCCCTCATTTAATTCAGCAAATAGAGTTTATTAGCATCAATTCTACCTAACTGTGTTCTGGGTACACAAATGAATGGACATCACTATCATCAAAGATTTTATACTCATAAGGCTAAATGTGAAGTCACATTAGTTATGTTTGACTCTTTGTGACCCTACAGACCTTAGCCCGCCAGGTTCCTCTGTTCATGGGATTCTCCAGGCAAGAATACTGGAGTGGGTTGCCATTTCCTTCTCCAAGGGATCTCCCTGACCTGGAGCTAGAAACCATGTCCCTTAAGTCTCCTGAATTGTCTGGTGGGTTCTTGACCACTAGTGCCACCTGGAAAGCCCCTCATAAGGCTAAAGACATTACAAAAATTTATAATGTTAAATAACATAAACTCTTACCTCTGAAATAAAAAATTTCTCAAAGATGTGGTCTGTAACTTAAAGGACTTTTTTTAGTCAGAAAATTTTAAATATCATTTATTTAAAAATTAATTATTGTTCTTTTCAACTACTTTGCTTGTTAAAGTCTAAAGGTATAAATATTGCAATCTGTGAATGATTAGTTCAATATACACTAAGAATACAGATATTCAGCCAACACATTAATATACACATCAGTTTTTTAATACAATCTATGGATTAGAGAGAAATAATAACTTTTCTCACTCTACCCTCTTTTATGGACTTTATCTGAAAATTATTTCAGAAAGATAACCAGAACCACATTAACTGGTATACCACCTTAATTTAGGGTTTCCCTTGTGGTTCAGCTGGTAAAGAATCCACCCATAATGCTGGAGACCGGGGTTGGATCCCTGGTTTGATCCCCTGGAGAAGGAAACACCTACCCACTCCAGTCTCCTAGCCTGGAGAATTCCATGGACTGTATAGTCCAAGGGGTTTTGTTGCCATTCAGTTGCTCAGTCATGTCTGACTCTTTGTCACCCATGAAGTGCAGTGCACCAGTTTTCTCTGTCCTTCACCATCTCCCAGAGTTTTCTCAAACTCATGTTCATTGAGTCGGTGATGCCATCCAACCATCTCATCCTCTGTCATCCCCTTCTCTTCCTGCCTTCAATCATTGCCAGCATTGAGTCTTTTCTAATGAGTCAGCTCTTCTCATCAGGCGTCCAAAGTATTGG
Source organism: Dama dama (assembly GCF_033118175.1). Taxonomy (NCBI): domain Eukaryota; kingdom Metazoa; phylum Chordata; class Mammalia; order Artiodactyla; family Cervidae; genus Dama; species Dama dama. Next base: position 30,000,989 of record NC_083708.1, on the reverse strand, counting down.
GGCTTTAGCTTCAGAATCAGTCCTTCCAATGAGTATTCAAAGTTGATTTCTTTTAGGATTGACTGGTTTGATCTCCTTGTTGTCCAAGGGACTCTCAAGAATCTTCTCCAACACCACAGTTCAAAAACCAATTCTTTGGTGCTCTGCCTTTCTTATAGTCCAACTCTCACATCCGTACATGACTAATGGAAAAACCACAGTTTTGACTAGATGAACTTTTGTCGGCAAAGTAATGTCTCTGCTTGTTAATATGCTGTCCAGGTTGGTCATAGCTTTTCTTCCAAGGAACAAGTGTCTTTTAATTTCATGGCTGCAGTCACCACCCACAGGGATTTTGGAGTCCAAAAAAATAGAGAGTCTGTCACAGTTTCCATTGTTTCCCCATCTATTTGCCATGAAGTGATGGGACCGGATGCAATGATCTTCATTTTTTAATATTTTAAGCCAGCCTTGTCACTCTCCTCTTTCACTTTCATCAAGAGTCTCTTTAGTTCCTCTTTGCTTTCTACCATAAGGGTAGTGTCATATGCATATCTGAGGTTGTTGATATTTCTCCTGGCAATCTTGATTCCAGCATGTGCTTCATCCAGCCCAGCATTTTGGATGATGCACTCAGCATATAAGTTAAAAAAGCAGGGTGACAATATACTGCCTTGATGGACTCCTTACCCAACTTTGAGCCAGTCTGTTGTTCCATGTCCTGTACTAACTGTCGTTTCTTGACCTGCATACACGTTTCGTAGGAGGCAGGTAAGGTGGTCTGGAATTCCCATGTCTTGAAGAATTTTCCATAGTTTGTTGTGATCCACACAGTCAAAGGCTTTAGTGTGGTCAATGAAGCAGAAGTAGATGTTTCTCTGGAATCCTCTTATTTTTTCTATATCCAGTGGATGTTGGCAGTTTGGTCTCTAGGTCCTCTGCCTTTTCGAAATCCGCCATGTACATCTGTAATTTCTTGGTTCACATACTGTTGAAGCCTAGTTTGAAGGATTTTGAGCGTTACCTTGCTAGCTTGTGAAATGAGTAAAATTTCATTTACTCATGTAAATGTAGTTTGGACATCTTTGGCATTGCCCGTCTTTGGAATTTGAATGAAAACTGAATTTTTAAAATATATAAGTGAGAATAAGCAAACAGAGAAACACTTCTCAACCAAAACAGTGATGCCATTTTTGTTTTTCAGTTGCTAAGTCATGTCTGACTCTTTGGGAACCCATGGGCTGAAGCATGCAAGGCTCCCCTGTCCTTCACTATCTTCCAGAATTTGTTCAGATTCACATCCATTGAATCAGTGATGCTTTCTCATTCTCTGCAACTCCCGTCTCCTTGTGCCTTTAGTCTTTCCCAGCATCAGGGTCTTTCCCAGTGAGTTGTCTCTTCACATCAGGTGGCAAATATATTGGTACTTCAGTCTCAGCATCGGTCCTTGCAATGAATGTGTGTGCTGTGCTTAGTCGCTCAATCATGTCTGACTCTGCGATCCCATGGACTGTTACCCACCATGCTGCTCTGTCCATGGGGATTCTCTAGGCAAGAATACTAAAGTGGGTTTCCATGCTATCCTTCAAGGGATCTTCCCAACCCAGGGATCAAAACCAGGTCTCCCACATTGCAGGTGGATTCTTTGCCATCTGAGACCAGGGAAGCCCTTTCAATGAATATTCAGGGTTGATTTTCTTTAGGATTGACTGATTTGATCTCCTTGCATCCAGGAGGCTCTCAAGAGTCTTCTCTAGTCCCACAATTCAAAAGCATCCAGTCTTTGTTGCTCAGCCTTCTTTATGGTCCAACTCTCACATCCACACATGACTACTGGAAAAACCATAGCTTTGACTAGACAGATCTTTGTTGGCAAAGTAATGTCTCTACTTTTTAATATGTTCTCCAGGTTTGTCATAGCTTTTCTTCGAAGGAACAAGTGTCTTTAATTTCATGGCTGCAGTCACCATCTGCAGTGATTTTGGAGCACAAGAAAATAAAGTCTGTCACTATTTCCATTGTTTCCCCATCTATTTGCCATGAAGTGGTGGGATCAGATGCCATGATCTTCATTTTTTGAATATTAAATTTTAAGCCAGCTTTTTCACTCTGTTCTTTCACTTTCATCAAGAGGCTCTTCACTTTCTGCCATTAGAGTGTTATGAGATTAAAATTTCTTAACTTTTATACATGTGTATATACATTGTATTAAGAAAGAGCATAAAAGAAGCCTATCTGTAGTTTTTTTTTTTTTTTTCCTCTTTTCAAGACATGACCTGTCTACAGAAAGCAATTCTGGGACATTGATAACAGTCTGGGTAACATTTTCAGATTATCCTTTAAGGGAGGAGGAAAGCATTATCTGGTCTAAGAGCTTTGACAAGAGCTGTCTGAGTGCCAGCAGAAAAGGACATTAGTAACCAATATATATCATTTACAATGTGGCCTTTTTGAGACTCCTGTCAAGTTACAGCATAATCTGAGGAAAATCAACATCATTTAAGGTTGCAATGACCTTCTAAGGGCTTGTTTTTAAGAGCAGAGGTTAGAAGGCACAACAGTATGAGTCACCGAACATGATTGCGCTGAAGCAAGTTTTATAGATTGTCATTTTCTTTTTAACTCTGCTTGTAAGCTCAGTATCTATTATACATTTTAAAAATATTTTGTGAGAATTAGAGGTCTGTGTTAGGAGGTCTGGATTTTATTTTTCTTTTCCAGTTTGATTTTATATATAAACTTAACAAAAACACATGGACATAATGTCCATTAAAATGTAAGCCTCTTAAAAAGTGGCTAAGAGACAAAAAAAAAAAAGTGAGCTTCAACATGATCAGGATATGATGAATAACAATATAATCAGCTTTTTATAATAAATCAGAACAAAGAAATAGCTCATCAATATATGAAAGAGACTAATGTAGTAGATGTTTGGTGACAGATCAGAAGACAAGACTATAATTCACAGTGACTTGACCAACCAGATGACTCCTATGGCATTTGAAATGATTGACTAGGGATAGCAGCATTCTGGAGCGAAGTTACAACTTATTTAAACACCAGTAAGAGTTTCTAGTCAAAACAGTAGAAACAAAGCAGAGTAATCTTTTCTTCTTAGAAAACTTGAAAATGAAGAGCAGATTCTGAAATGTAGGGACTAAGAGACTAGTAAAAACTCCTGGAGAGAAAATGAATTGCTAGAATTTAGAAATGAAGATATGCCTCAGAGAACATCTGAGAGAAAGAGGTGACAAGCATTACAGGTTGAAAGATGAAGACCAGAATGAGAAACTTTAATATTATTTAAAAAAAATTTTCAGGATGAACAAATATAGAAAACTGAGGAAAGGAAATATTCAAAGTATTAAAGAAATATTTCAGGTATTAATGAAAAATCTGAGTATTGATATTGAAAAATTCATCAAGACTGAACTAACTGAACCCCACCAAAAAATCACATTTAGACAGATGATAGTCAATGAAAATCCTTTAATGTTTCATAGAAATAGAACTGAACTCAGTTTTTTTCCTATAATATATGTCCCCTGTCATATTCTATATAAACTTTAATCATTTCTGTCTATACATTTAACCTGATGCAGTTTTTGTAATATTACTAGAAGATTTACTTTCACTTTTAGAAATTCTAAACTTCCACTATTTCCTGCTATAATCACTGCTGGCTCCTTCATTGTGTATATATTTTAATTATTTTCTTAATTTGTTAACCTAGTATACGAAGAAACAAGTCTCATATTTTCAACCTTTGTATTTTTCCACTGTTCTTTGTATAGTAGGCCCTCAGTGAAGATTTTTTATATAAAGCAGTGAATGAATGAACCCAGAAAAAGGTCTCTAATTATTTGCAGTCATCATATAAGCTTTTATACAAATATTTGGTTTATTGGAAGACTTAGTAGTTTGATACTTTTGAATAAAAACATCATTGTCTCTCATGAGTTATAGTAAAATTTTCTTAGTTATAATAAATAAAAATCATCATCCACAAAGACGCTTGCATTTTAAGTTTGAGATAAATAAGGATTAATGAAGTTTTCTTTACTCTCAGCAAGTTAAACATAGGATGATTTTTCAACTGTCTATTATGATGTTAACAATGTGATTGTTAATCTCAAAAAGAAGAGAATATTATAATTCATGTGAGTTAGGTTAATAATAATGTATTTTCTTATAGTAGAGATTGATAAACATCAGAAATAAAAATTTTAAACAAGGTTTCCTATTAATAAAACATAGAAAAGACTTCACAATCACCTGACTTGAATTGTGCTAGTGGGATATCTTAAGCACTTGACTGAGTTTTTCTGAGCTACAAACAACCCATGATTTCTTTCTGAGCCACAATCTCTGTTTTGTTCATTCTGTTCTTTTCTTATTTCCCTATTATCATTTAACATCATATTTGACCATGCGTGCATGGTCAGTCATTTCCAACTCTTTGCAACCCCATGGACTATAGCCTGCCAGGCTCCTCTGTCCATGGGATGTCCCAGGCAAGAATACTGGAGTGGGTTGCCATTTCCTTCTCCAGGGAATCTTCCTGACCCAGGGATGGAACGCATGTTTCCTGTATCTCCTATATGGCAGGCAGTTCTTTACCACTGCGCCTCCTGGGAAGCCCCAAGTTTGACCACTCCACTGTAAATCAGTTTTCACTTATTCCATATATTGCCTTTCCTGCCTTGATATCAGGGAATAATTTTTAAAGATAATTTTGAAAGAAGTAGGCTAACAATTGTAGAAAAAAGCAAGCCTATGTATGTAGCTTCCCAGATAGCTTATTTAGTAAAGAATCTGCCTGTAATGCAGGAAACCTGGGTTTGATCCCTGGGTCAGGAAGATCTCTGGAGAAGGAAATGGCAACCACTCAGTATGTGGACATCCATGTATATATTCAAAGAAGAAGGGCTAGCCAATATGAAGAATTTTGAGAGATGAGTATTTTAGGTATCAGACTGTTCCTCCACAAACACTATAGGACAGAAAAATACTTGTTTTTAAATTAATGGTATTTTAATAAATATATTTAAATTAATGTGGTATCATGCACAACAATGAGGATTAGAAAAGCACAGTACTTGGCTGATGAAAAATTGTTTTTTAACCATCAACTTTAATTAAGAATGAGAATTTCTAATATATATTCTTTGTAAAGCAATATATGAACCCAAAATAGCTCTTCAGAAAGAATAATAATAGATATTTTGCATCAAAAAAGCAAATATTTTAATTTGGACTTTCTAAAATAATAGATTTAAAAAGTGGACCATTTTCAGCTCAGAACTAGTGAACACAGAGAAAATTGTTATAGTGTCTGGCTGTCTGAGTGATCACATTCTAATTAGGTAATGCCTCTCCTATATTGACAGCTTTGACTCTTTCAGGTAAATATCTCAAAAGGAAAAGATGGTGAATATGATTAACAGAAAACTTAATTTACTTAAATCTCAGGCTTTTCTGGTAACCCATGAAATGTTCTGGTAATACTACAGGCATATTGAATAATCTTAGATAATGACTGCATAATATAGGGAGTATGCTGTTTCCATTCCTGCTATCAAGCAATTGTGGTTACACTTGGCATTTTTTAGTATAATTGCTGCTTCTATAATACCAGCTTCCCTGAAAAGTTTGGCAATAAGTGAGATTGATGACTGAGAACTATGAAACTATCTTGGAATCACTGGCCTTTCTGAAACATTCAGAGCATCCATCTTTGTCCTCTCATTTTGAGTATCATGGAATTGGAAATCAGGTGATCTAGCCTAGTGTTCAGACTGTGCCTCAAACTGGTTGTGTGACCAGGGACATCTCTCATAAATCTCTTGGATTTACTTATTTTATGGCAAAATGAAGGGGTTAAATTAGATTGTTAAAGTTCCTAGTAGGCCTGCCCTAAAATTGCGTGAATTTAAAAACATCTGTTAATATATAAGACACGTACTTTGAATTGAAGTAAACTATTGCTATTACTTGGCAAAGAAGTTTTTGAATTTAACCCACAAATCATGGATCAGCTACATTTTCACCCATTGATATCCATTGTGAGCACATTTTTAACTTTAAAATTTTTATATCTAATAACTAAAAAGCTAATTCTTTTGCACACATCATTTTTTTTTTCCCAGAAAGATCCAAAGATGAAATACTTTGCAGGTAATCCGAATGGCCAAAATCTCTGTTTTTTTCCCTAAAGTGTTAACATTTTTATCTCTAATGTGTTGTTTCACAGATACATAGAAAATCCAGTGCAAATAAACATCCAATTAAATGTTGCTACACAAAATAACTGGCCCATAGTTTAGATCCCACAGACATGCTAGGTAGGACATTATGAAGAATTTAACATGAGTATAATATTAGTAGAATAAACATGACTGTGACTATTTCAAAATGATTTATTTCTTATTAAAAGTAAATTGCCATTATAGAAGGAGGGAAAATAAGAAATATAGGGTTTCCCTTTACCATGTATCTGATGGGCTGGCGACCATTGGCTAAGTGAAAGTGTATCTCTGAAGATGATAAGAAAACTGAATACAAACAATTGTTCCTTGAGGAGCTGTTGACTTGAGCTTAGGTATCTAAAGCATTATGTAGTTTCTGGTGATCCAGTATTCATGTCTTTATTTCCTCTCACACACAGTACAGGGTAATCTATTATGGAATTATTTTTGTCGGTAAATGAAAGAGTCATCATTAATTGTGATAGCATAAATTAATAATTACTTGAATAAACTTTGGTGAGTCTCTGAGGTATAAAACTTTAATAATTATCATATTTTTAACCTTCAAAACCTTAAATATGAGTATTATCACTATCTCCATTTTTTTAGATGAGACAGCTAAAATTTAAGGAAGATAATTAACTTGTCCAAGTTTATATATCCAGGAAGTAATGTTGTTGATTCTTAAATTCAGGTCTAGGTGAATCTAAAGCCAATTATTTTAATCAATATAGGATATTATTTAAAAATTAGATTGGAACAGTGTCAGAATGACCCAAGAAAACAAGGCTTCTAGGATCACAGGATGTGCTCTTGGCTGCATTGTATTCACTGATTCAATGTGTTTGGGTGTTTTAAGTCTTCAAAATTATGAAACTCCTCTAGGGCAGAAAATGTGAGTCCTTCCCTTTATCCCTGGTGGCTCAGATGGTAAAGAATCTGCCTGCAATACAGGAGACCTGGGTTGGGTTCCTGGGTTGGGAAGATCTCTTGGAGAAAGGAATGGTTGCCCACTCCAATATCCTTATATGGAGAATTCCATGGACAGAGGAGCCTGGCAGGCTACAGTCCATGGTGTCACAAAGAGACAGACACAACTGAGTGATTAACACTTTTACTCACCATTTATTCCCACAAATGGGTTGGCACAATTGTGGAGTAACATGCTTTTGTCTGTTCCATTGGTAAATTTTATTTTCTAATATTTGAAATATAAATCTCCCCAAATATTTTTAAAACATAGTTGTGTGAGGATCTAAATGAAGTGGATGAACATGCAGATTGTACAAAGAGCAATTTCCAACATAATATTCCTTCAAGATTGAAGAAGAGGATGGATAGTGAAATTATTTTTTCCTCTTGTTTTTGTTCCTAAGTGACCTTTGTTCAAAATTCAAGTACCAATTGTTAAAATAATTAAACAAGGGGACCATTAGACCAAGAAGGCTCTAATGCTTTGGTAGCTCCAAGCAAACCAAAAGTTGGAGCCAGAGTCCATGAAGCAGATGTAAGAAAATGAAACTTAAGAACAACAAACTTGGCTTTCCCAAATAAGGCAACTGATGAAGCTATGACTAAAGAACTGGCCGCTTTGTTTCACTGTCTTCTCTATACAAACTTAGCCCTGGCTTCTTTCTAGGAACACTCCTTCACTTTTTTCTCCAAAAAAAAAAAAAAAAGAATAGCTTTATTGAGAAATAATTCACAAAATAAAATTCATTCATTAAAAGTGTACAATTTCATTAGGTCCCATTTGTTTAGTTTTGCTTTTATTTCCAATATTCTGGGAGGTGGGTCATAGAGGATCTTGCTGTGATTTATGTCGGAGAGTGTTTTGCCTATGTTCTCCTCTAGGAGTTTTATAGTTTCTGGTCTTACATTTAGATCTTTAATCCATTTGGAGTTTATTTTTGTGTATGGTGTTAGAAAGTGTTCTAGTTTCATTCTTTTACAAGTGGTTGACCAGTTTTCCCAGCACCACTTGTTAAAGAGGTTGTCTTTTTTCCATTGTATATCCTTGCCTCCTTTGTCAAAGATAAGGTGTCCATAGGTTCGTGGATTTATCTCTGGGCTTTCTATTCTGTTCCATTGATCTATATTTCTGTCTTTGTGCCAGTACCATACTGTATTGATGACTGTGGCTTTGTAGTAGAGTCTGAAGTCAGGCAGGTTGATTCCTCCAGTTCCATTCTTCTTTCTCAAGATTACTTTGGCTATTCGAGGTTTTTTGTATTTCCATACAAATTGTGAAATTCTTTGGTCTAGTTCTGTGAAAAATACCGTTGGTAGCTTGATAGGGATTGCATTGAATCTATAGACTGCTTTGGGTAGAATAGCCATTTTGACAATATTAATTCTTCCAATCCATGAACACGGTATGTTTCTCCATCTGTTTGTGTCCTCTTTGATTTCTTTCATCAGTGTTTTATAGTTTTCTATATATATAGGTCCTTTGTTTCTTTATGTAGATATACTCCTAAGTATTTTATTCTTTTTGTTGCAATGGTGAATGGTATTGTTTCCTTAAGCTTTTGCACTACAAAGGAAACTATAAGTAAGGTGAAAAGACAGCCCTCAGATTGGGAGAAAATAATAGCAAATGAAGAAACAGACAAAGGATTAATCTCAAAAATATACAAGCAACTCCTGCAGCTCAATTCCAGAAAAATAAATGACCCAATCAAAAAATGGGCCAAAGAACTAAACAGACATTTCTCCAAAGAAGACATACAGATGGCTAACAAACACATGAAAAGATGCTCAACATCACTCAGTAGTAGAGAAATGCAAATCAAAACCACAATGAGGTACCATTACACGCCAGTCAGGATGGCTGCTATCCAAAAGTCTACAAGCAATAAATGCTGGAGAGGGTGTGGAGAAAAGGGAACCCTCTTACACTGTTGGTGGGAATGCAAACTAGTACAGCCGCTATGGAAAACAGTGTGGAGATTTCTTAAAAAACTGGAAATAGAACTGCCATATGACCCAGCAATCCCACTTCTGGGCATACACACTGAGGAAACCAGATCTGAAAGAGACACGTGCACCCCAATGTTTATCGCAGCACTGTTTATAATAGCCAGGACATGGAAGCAACCTAGATGCCCATCAGCAGATGAATGGATAAGGAAGCTGTGGTACATATACACCATGGAATATTACTCAGCCATTAAAAAGAATTCATTTGAACCAGTCCTAATGAGATGGATGAAGCTGGAGCCCATTATACAGAGTGAAGTAAGCCAGAAAGATAAAGAACATTACAGCATACTAACACATATATATGGAATTTAGAAAGGTGATAATGATAACCCTATATGCAAAACAGAAAAAGAGACACAGAAATACAGAACAGACTTTTGAACTCTGTGGGAGAATGTGAGGGTGGGATATTTCAAAAGAACAGCATGTATACGATCTATGGTGAAACAGATCACCAGCCCAGGTTGGATGCATGAGACAAGTGCTCCGGCCTGGTGCACTGGGAATACCCAGAGGAATCCGGTGGAGAGGGAGGTGGGAGCGGGGATCGGGATTGGGAATACATGTAAATCCATGGCTGATTCATATCAATGTATGACAAAACCCACTGGAAAAAAAAATAATAATAATAAAAAAAAAAAGTGTACAATTTAATAAACTTTCCATGTGACACTAAAAATATGTGCATCAATCACCACTTTTGTTTTGATGCTGCCAGATCAAATCTATGTAAGCTCCTGTAAACTACTAAAAATTCTGATGTGCCTCCTTTTACCTTTAACATAATTTTCTGCCCCTTCTTCCCTACTGTGACTTTGTACCAAAAAAAAAAAAAAAAAATTAGATCAGAGGAAGACAAGGGACACAAATGGAAATGATGTTTTCCACTTACTGTTAACAAAGAGAATAAAATTAAAGCCTTCCTAAGACAGGGCTTGGGAGGATATTTCATCTCTCTCAAACTTTAATTTAAAAATTGTTTATAAATAATTTCATTTTCATTGTATGATTATCTAAATGTATGTGCATTTTCACTAATAAGAGATGCTCAATACTTACATTTCTGTAACTTAGTTCAAGTTGACCTTCTCGCCTCTCTAATTTCACTAATTCTAGCTTCATCAACTTTACTCTTGTTACCATATGTTTGTCTTTAAAAAAGTAAAAGTAGAATATATTTCATTGCCTATAAAAGCAAATGCTACCAAAGACTTTAAGGAAATGGCTTTGCTAACAACACATAAAGCTCCTGCTTCTAAATGACAACAGGACTGTAGGAAAATTGGAGAGGTGTTATTTGCACAACAAACACAGTAATTGTTTTTTCTGTGAGATTGGAAAGTCTGATAAATATCATGTTTATTTGCCAACCACCAACCATTTTCCTTGAATGTTACTATATTATTTGAATGAATATGCTGTCCAGAATTTTGCCTGTGACATAATTTGAATTATCTCTGTACATAAAAACCAATAGCTGAACAGATTCCTTCAGAAGGTGTGATATATGAATTTATATAAGCTGTATGTTATGAGGAAATTTATTTTTTCAACAATATTTTTTAAAACTATGCATAGATATTTCCCTTTGAAATAAGTGTTTAAATAGCCAGATGAATGCTGACATATTTCTAATTATTCATTTCTAATGATAAAATATAGACATTTGTGAGTTATAGTTCTTCTGGGAGGGGAAATCTACATTTTCACTTCATTATGGAAAGACTATCTGTTCTATAATTTACATAGAACTAATATTTTAAAATTAAACAACACATATTGTACTTAAAGTTACTTAAAACTAATAGATAATAGATTTCAAAAGACAGTGACATATTGAGTTATTAGTGATAATAACTAATTTTCTTGGCTCTAGAAACCATATTCCCATCTTAGATGCATCATCACCAGTCTTTATTTATAAAATATGATTTGATAAATCTTATGGATATCTGGCTACTTTTCTAAAGATTCTTTTTCATCTGCCTTAATTCATAGATCAGCAGTAATGATCATACATCAGGTGGCTAATATACACTTTTTGATGGACTAAGTTAAATAATTACAGTCCAAATATTTTATTGCATTTTAAATGAGCTAGTCTTTAGATGATAAATCATTTACCTATTATATGTTCTTAGTCTTTTGTCATTGTACACTTTAATTTTTATTTCAACAATGTAATAGAAACAAGAAATCACTAGCAACTTACAGAGATGTGTGAATTATATAATAAATAAAAAATTATATATGATTAACAGTATTTGTCATCTTTCAACTTTGATGAAAATTTTAGAATTATTAAATTTATTACTTAGCCTGTTTTGTTCACATTTTTTGGTGTACTCATATCAGAAACATGAAGTATATTTAGATTTTACTGTTTTAAACAAGAAATCCCCAAATTTACATGTCTTAAAGTAATACAATTTTGATTTTTGTTCAATTATATTTCCTTACAAATTCAGAAAGACAGTTACTCACTGATTACTAAGAAATACAGACAGATGGAGTATCTACTATCTTGGATGTTTCCCTCTCTATGTCAGAGGGTCTCGTGCAGGCAATTGAATATCAGTCCTGAAAATGATATACAGAACTTATTTACCGGAAGGACATGAAAGTACCAAACAATTACAAAGGAGCGTGAAAAAGCAATGATACCATGTTTTGTGGAAGATATAGAGCTCTAATTACTTTTAGAGCAGCAAAATGGCTACTGCAGTTTGCATTATAGTTTTTGTTGCAATAATTTTATTATGCCTATTATAATGGAGTAGTAGTGACTAAAAGTGCATATTCTAGACCAAGAATGCTTAGTTTTAAATCCTGACTCTACCACTTAATTTGGAGGAGAAAATGGCAACCCACTCCAGTACTCTTGCCTGGAAAATTCCATGGATGCAGGAGCCTCGTAGGCTACAGTCCATGGGGTCGCAAAGAATTGGACACAACTGAGCGACTTCACTTTCTTTCTTTCTATAGTTCCTTTTGGAGAAGGAACTGGCAACCCACTCCAGTGTTCTTGCCTGGAGAATCCCATGGATGGAGGGGCCTGGTGGGCTACAGTCTATGGGGTTGCAAAGAGTTGGACACGACTAAGCAACTAACACACACACACGACTTAATTAACTATAAATTAAGCAAGTTAGATTCTTCTTTCATTTTCTCATCTGAGTATATTGCTATCTTCTATGCAGTGTCATTCTGAATGTTAAATATGGTAATATGTGTAAAATGCTTAGAACAGTGACTGGCATAGAAACTGTTATAATGTTGCCATGTGAGCTCAGTATAATACCATAAAGTCACTTCTCAATGTCATTGTAGACTAGATTTATATTTTTCATGTCATTGGATGTAAGTACTTCATGATTACTTGAAAGTGAAAGTTTCTCAGTTTCTCCATGGACTGTAGTCCATGGAATTCTCTAGGCCAGAATACTGAAGTGGTTAGCCTTTTCCTTCTCCAGGGGGTCTTCCCAAACCCAGGGATTGAACCTGTGTCTTCTTCACTGCAGGCAAACGCTTTGCCATCTGATCCACCAGGGAGGTCCAAGACTGACAGAGGCAAGTGCAAATAAGGATGAAGATGGGTAAGTCCTGGCCTGTTCTAATAGCAGGATTGGTCCCACAAGTTCTGGAAGGAGACACCAATGAGTGAGAAGTAAGGATGCTCTTTCTGTAACAAAGTGGTGAGTAGGCTCCTGATTCTGTCTTCCATGGCAATAATTCTCAAAGCAGTGATAGGAGATTCCAGTTGGCAATAAGGAGAAATTAGCTCTTACTGCATTTTGATGGTTCATGAGAATATTCACAAAATTACTATGGAAATACTGGTATTGGTCTAGCTTTGAAATTTTAGTCTGTAAGATCATTTTAGGTATATTCTTTATAAGGACAAACTCTTTGCCTTGTAGGAAATTTGATTTTTCATCAGAATTAATGACTGAAGCACAACATGGATCATTAAACATGATAATACCATTACAAAAGTAAGCATAACTTTGAAGTAATGGTACTAGAGTTCTGTAGTTCATAAAATAATATTGTTGGCATTTCTTTTAAAAAGTTTTTTTCTTAAAGTATATATGGGCAGAATTAATCCCAAACTTGCTCTCTTTAAAAGTTAGCATTCGCTTGAAAATATGGTTATGATGGTATTATGGTAATTTCATTAAGGTAAAATTTGCATTTATAATTATGTTAGATTTGTTCATCAGTTGTACATTCATTAACTAAATTGTGATTTACCAAATAATACTAAAGGGACTAAAGGTCTTGGTTTGGTATAATTAAGCCCCATACAAGTCTAACAAGTCAGTATATATACTGTGTGTATATGCTCTATAATCATACAGGTTTTATTGGGGGGGAAATCATATAGTAGAAAGAGAAGCACATGGTTATTAGGTATTTAGTATCTTTGACTAGGTCATCTGCAAAGTTCTTGTTCATTTTGTTAGGTCCGTAGGCCAGCTATGAACACATGTTGACACTGACATTGATCTTTTACTGTTGGTTCTCTCTAGATCTCTAAATAGGACAGTGATAAGGAAAAAACAGCACAAGGAAGTAAAAAAAAAATCTGATCAGTAGTCCATTGTGATGCTCAGTGAGAACCCCTGTGAACACTCTAGGCAAGACAAAAATATCCAGCTGCTCTCATTCCTAGTGCCAGGGATTAAACAGGGCCAGGTCTATGCTGCTGAAACCGGACTTGCTTGGGGCTTAGAATCCTAGTGAGAGGGACTCTTACTTTCTCCCATTCTATGTTCTTGTAATATGTGTTAGAAATGCCTAATAAATATGATTTAAACAGAGCAGGGTGTAGACACCAAGGTGTGTGTAGAGTATGAGCATGAAGGCTAAGTGGACATGAAGATGTAGGTGCTTGGATGGAGTTGAGTTTAGATACGATGACCTTCAGTGAAAATGCAATCAGGTTTCTAAGCAAAGAGAACGTTCCCACTTGGTACACACTCCTCAGTCTGCTAGTAAGTTGATCTTATGCAGATTCTCCCCCTGGACCTTCAGAGAAATAAAAACAAGAAATCTCCAGTAGCCTTTTGGAGTCTCTTATGATCATCCTGCTGATTTAGATACATAAATTTCAAGCCATGTCTATATAATCCAAAAATATCAGGTCTGATTTTTTAAAAGTCAGTCATAATAATCTCAGAAATCCAAAACTATGGTCAGGCTTCTAGTTCATTTAAATGGGTGTTTACTTACAAATCAGTGAGCAAAATAAAAGCTGTTATGTGGTCCATAGTTTTAATATATGAATATTCAACTGTTCAAACTAATACCTATACATCAGTTGAGGTCCCATTTACCACAAAGTTTTTAAAAAGTTGGTCTTAGAGCTTTTTGATTTTTAAAATTTGATTAAATTACATTTAATAATTGCAGATCAGACTTATTTTAGATTTATTTTAGGAACCAGGACTAAGGAAGCCTTAGATCTATTTAAACTGCAGTCAAAATTCTCATAATAGCATCATAATGGATATCTTATATGTATATTTTAAATGATTGCCTATTTAATTAACCCTGATCTATAGTAGTGAATTTTGTGATATTTGGAAGGTACCAAATTTTAATATTTTTGAACAATCCAAGTCTATGCTTGAATTTGGTAATTTTTGAAATATTTTTTTTTCATTTTCATATGAATATCTAGTACAATCAAAATTTTGTAAATGTATGCATAGAGAAATAATTATGAGGCATGCTTCTTATAAACATATATATATATATATATACACACACACACATATAGGTGTGTCTATATGTATTTAGAATGACATTGAGATCACTTGAACTAATGAGATGAAATAAGATAATTTCAAACTTCTGTTAAAAGTATTAGAATATAAATGAAGAGGAAATAAAATCATTCAAAGGAATGCTCCTTCCTTTTAATTTGTTAATGTCTATACCCATCCATTTATTCTTTAAGTATGGCAACCCACTCCAGTATTCTTGCCTAGAGAATCCCGTGGACAGAGGAACCTGGTGGGCTGCTGTCCATAGGGTCGCACAGAGTCAGACGTGACTGAAGCGACTTAGCGTGCATGCATGCATTGGAAGAGGACATGGCAACCCACTCCAGTATCCTTGCCTGGAGAATCCCGTGAACAGAGGAGCCTGGTGGGCTGCTGTCCTTAGGGTCGCACAGAGTCAGACGTGACTGAAGCGACTTAGCGTGCATGCATGCATTGGAAGAGGACACGGCAACCCACTCCAGTATCCTTGCCTGGAGAATCCCGTGGACAGAGGAGCCTGGTGGGCTGCTGTCCATAGGGTCGCACAGAGTCAGACGTGACTGAAGCGACTTAGCGTGCATGCATGCATTGGAAGAGGACATGGCAACCCACTCCAGTATCCTTGCCTGGAGAATCCCGTGGACAGAGGAGCCTGGTGGGCTGCCATCTATGGGGTCGCACAGAGTCAGACACAACTGAAACAACTTAGCAGCAGGAGCAGCAGCAAGCAATATTTGATGAGATCTGGGTTGCAAAAATCAACATAATATTAAGACTGGCTTTGAGTTGCTTATAATATTCAACAAGCCCTGGGTTAGTGGTGAATATACTTTTAACTAATGAAATGAGGAATGTCTTTAAATTTAGAGAATAACTTCTTGGTAGCTGATAAGAACTTTGGATTTTGAGCCAATCATAGCCCTGTTCATAGAATTCAAGCAGTGTAACTGTGGCTTAACTTCCTTTTTCTCAGCAATGCCTTCCTATTTATCCAGTGTGTAAGAGAGGGAGTTCCCATTATGGTACACAGTAATGACTCTTTGCAACCTCCCAACCCAGGGATTGAACCTAGGTCTCCCACGTTGCAGGTGATTCGTTACCCTCTGAGCCACCAGGGAAGCCCCCACAGTGAAACACACACATTTGAATACAAAGTTTTTGAGAACCCTTGGGAAAACCTAGTAAGTGTTTAATTTTACCCTTATCTTTTTCTCTATCACTTGACTACTGAATAGATTTGGGTGATTTTTATATTCTATGCTTATTTTAATAGAGAAGTTTAGGTTACTGATTGAAGATTATTTCTTTTCTAAAGTAAGTATTTAAAAAGCTACAAATTTCTCTCTATGCATGCCTTCATCTATGTGGTATTTTGAAATGTTACCAGATTCTAAAGATTTCAAACATGGATTCTGTCATGGCAGTTTGAGCATGGGTTGGAAAAGAATTTCCAGACACAGGGTATTTCAGAAAGCAGTGAGGTTATTAAGAACAAAAAGCAGAGATAATGTGGGTGTTGCAAGCACAGTATGCTGACCTCCTGACAGACCAGAGAGAGTCGAGGCTTTTGTAGGTTAATAGTCAATTTTTATACCTTAAGACAAAGAAAATTCCTGCTGGAAGGGTAGCATTAGGTGATTGGTTAGGTCAATATAGGGTGAGTACCAGGGTGGCCATTTTTACCTAACATGGAGTTGGGAGCCTGGCTGGTAAGGATCAGGGGGCTTTTGGCAAGAGTTACAATGGGGTCAGTCATTTCTGGAGATGACATTGGTACGGGCCTCTGCACCTGTGTGTGACCTTGGTATGGGATGCCACAGATTATATTAGTAAACCTATTTGATACAAACGTAATTCAATAATCTGTTTACTGTTAAAAATAAAAATTAAGACTAGACAAGCTAAAGAACTAGTACTCAAAGCATGGCTGAGAGGCACTCAAGCCCCATGCATATACATATTTTCTAGCAACCTCTGGAGAGTCCTCTTTCACCTTGAGGCACAGAGTAATATATGGTTCTCACTTCTACTGCATCTAGCAGCCTGAAGAGGGCTTCACAAACACTCTAAAACTTTTTCTTCCTCCTCTATTCCTCCTTTATATTTCGTTCAGCCTCTTGAACTTTACAACTCTCAAGAGCCAATCTTTTTTGGCAGGAAGCTGCATGAGTGATAATCCAACAGAGCAGTGTCATCCACCTGAAGGATGGCACTGGAAATTGCATGATTTGTAAGGAAGGAAATTGTCACTTTCTGAATGGTGTTTCATCATGAGTATAGGCCTGGGGACAGTTTCACACATACGGTTCCTCTCACACACACCCCAAATGATCCTGCTTCATGAACTTGAGGCTGTGAATGCTCATGTAGCTATAGTGCAAAGGGTGATTTATATTTAATTAACATTCTCAAAAAGTCTTAAAGGTGAAAAACACTGTAAGTTGTTGGAGGTAATTTGTTGGAGTTCTATATTAACGTTATTTATTTATTAACAAATTGTAGCTAGTGTCTAGCATTTGCTTAGATCTAAATATAGATAATTTACTCTAATTCATAAAATATGAACTTTATAAATGAAGTACATTGTTTTATTACTTTCAGTATAAAAATTTTTCAGTTATTTGAAAGCAGATTTTTAGTAGTGAAGGTGTCTGCAGATGATTAACTATTTGGCAAAAAGCCTAAGGCAAGTAGAATTTTAATACCGAAATATTAATTTCATAACACTATTCAAATATTTCAAAAATAAGTTAGATATATACTTTTAAGGGATCTGTTTATTGTGAAATAAGAGGTACTTTTCTTTTTTTGGGAAAAAGCAGTGGAATGGGACAAATTGATTTTAGACAAATTATGGACGTCCTAATAGTCTCTGACAGACCTTATTTGCAAATAAAGATCTTGTTGCTAAATTCTCTTCAGGTCATACAATTAGAATTTTATTTTTTAAATAGAAATTTAAATATTCTTAGTTCATAAGAATATTGAATATTAGAGTTATACATTTAAATCCTATTTAAATGTGATATAAACTTTGAAGAAATGAATAATTTCTTTTATATTATCTATGCTTCTCTGGTGGCTCAGATGGTGAAGCATCTGCCCACAATGCAGGAGACCAGGGTTCATTCCCTGGGTCGGGAAGATCCCCTGGAGTAGGAAATGGCAAACACACTCCAGTGCTCTTGCCTGGAAAATTCCATGGACGGAGGAGCCTGGTAGGTACCGTCCATGAGGTCACAAAGAGTCGGACATGACTAAGCGACTTCACTTTCCTTGTTTATATTATACTTGAATTTTTAATTTAAATTGTCTTCATTCATATAACTCAATTTTATATTAATATTTGTATATTTTCAAACTCTTAGAAGAGCAATCATGTTCAGTGTTCTCCCCCACAAAGTATATATATATATATATATATATATATATACACACCTACTCACAGATATATATATATGTATATATATCTGTGCATATATATATATATATACACCTACTCACAGATATATGTATATAATTTTATATGTGTATAAAGTAAATAATGTCTGATACATCGTTTTAATTCTAATTTTTTTTCTTACTGGCTGCTATGTGAAATTATAGCATGCATTGATTCATCATAATTCTTGATCAGATTAATACTAACTTAATTTCAGTAAATATAAAGGCATTGTAGCCATTCAGAAAAAGTAAGTTTCTCCTTCGCACCTTAAAAAGTGTAATCTTGGGTATTTCTGGGCCTTTCTGTTCTTTCTCTTGTTTCATCTTTTGCCACCTTAGCTACCATAGCAAAAAAGAAACCAAGGGATCCATTGAGCCAACTTTCCTGGGATTAGATTGATTACTTTTCAATTTCATTGGTAGCTCTTACTTCTCGTAACAGATCATAGTTCAACTTCTGTTTCACATGAGCAATTCCAAAGACATCCAGACATCAGGGCTTCAGCAATCCCATCTCTTCCTGTTTCTTTTCCCCAAAAAACACTTTAGTCATGTTTCTGTGAATGGAGGTCATTTTAACAAATTCCATCATTGCTACTACTTGCATTGGGAATCCCAAGTCCATTCACGTATTTGGTGATTTGCTGGAAGAACTCAAGGAACCTGAAGGCTATTATACTCATGGCTGTGAAATATTACAGAGAATGAATATACAACAGGATTGTTGTTATTGTTTAGTCACTAAGTCGTGTCTGACTCCTTGCAACCCCTTAGACTGTAGCATGCCAGGCTTTTCTTTCTGTGGGATTTCCCAGGCAAGAACACGAGGGATTGCCATTCCTTCACAAGGGATCTTCCTGACCCAGAGATTGAATATGCATCTCCTGCACTGCAGGAGGATTTTAGTGACTGTAATTATAGAGTTAGGATTCCAAGGACAACAAGGATAAGCAAGGGGGAAAAGACATATTTGGCAGAGTCCGGGTGAATCCCACCACAGATTTCTAATGTGCTCCTCAAAGGGGTGACAGAGCACACTCCTTCCTCCACCAGTGAAACGTACACTTCTGCACAGGAAAGTCTGTTTGAGACTCAGAGTCCAAGGTTTTATTAGGGGCTGGTCACACAGACACTCTGCCTAGCCACAGCTACCAACATTCAAGATTCCCAGAAGGAAAGCGGATGTTCACATAAATCACATTGCCTGTACACGCAGTTTATACAGAGCAGGACAGAGATTTGACCATTTTACAGGATGTTTCAATGCCAAATTTCCTGAAACCAGCCAAGGGCCAGCTCTGCAAACAAGCCCTTCTAAGGATCAGCCTTGCTGGGTTAACTCTGTCATGAACATCTTCTTATGCTTTAATGTATGTTGTCCCATTACATTCTCCCAACAGTCTACTCTGATATGTATTACTATTCTTCTTCTACTTTTCCGATGAGAAAACTGAGAATAAGAGAGAAAATTGATTTCAAAAGGTCATATAACTAGGAAGAGGTAGCAAGATTTGCAGAGAAGGCAATGGCACCCCCACTCCAGCACTCTTGCCTGGAAAATCCCATGGACGGAGGAGCCTGGTAGGCTGCAGTCCATGGGGTTGCTAAGAGTTGGACACGGCTGAGCGACTTCACTTTCACTTTTCACTTTCATGCATTGGAAGAAGGCAATGGCAACCCACTCCAGTGTTCTTGCCTGGAGAATCCCAGGGACGGGGGAGCCTGCTGGGCTGCCGTCTATGGGGTCACACGGAGTCGGACACGACTGAAGCAATTTAGCAGCAGCAGCAAGGTTTGACTTCAAAGTCAAGATTGTAATCATTAAATATACCCACATGGCATATCTTCAAAAAATATTTACTGAATGAGTGGATGCCAAGTGAATTGGGACTGGAGGATACCATATTATTTAATATAATTGTATATGTATAGAATCCTGAATTCTTATTTGAATTAAGTAAGGCAAAACATTACTTCCATTAGACAGAAGAAGAAAATAAAAAACTGGAGTATATAGAAATATATTAGCTGCTCGTTATTATGTAGAATTTATAAACATTCTAACTCATTCCTTGCTAACTTTCTATACCAGTAAATGTGTGTCTCTCATCACAACTATGGTTTTTAAATGCTCTAGGTACTATGCCCAAGCACTGTCAAAGACAGATTGCTTGCAATTGCTCCCAATTTTCCAAAGAGATAAATCTCAAAGTATGAAATATGTTATAATCACTTTTAAAATGTAGGTCAGTTGAGTTGGACAGCTTCTCTAGACTTCTTCAGGGGAGGATATTAATCCAGCACACAGCAAATCTGCTCACACATCAAATCAAGGCAGAACCACTAATGTGTAGCAAGCTAAAACTTCAGAGGTCTCACAGAAACAAATTCATTCAGACAATATTTATTCTTCTTTATTTTTCTACTGTAATACTAAATGGTGACATCTGTACATATAACTATACAGAAAAAGAAATATATTGGATATTAATCCAACAATTAATGTAATTTGGCAAGAGCAAATATGGTGTATAAAATAATTTTCTTTACAATCCTTAAAATAATCCAAATATTTGTCCCTAAAAGATAAGAACTAGAAATTCAGAAATTATCATGGTGGTACCTAAAATATTTCTTTTAGTCTGTTGAGAATGTACAACAAGGAGTGTACTTTTAGAGTAAACAGGTTTCAGAAAATGTTGCTATAAATTTTTTCTGATGTCTTTCTCTCTCCCCCAATGTTAGCAGATTTTAATAGTATAGATTTTATTATTTGTTAATCTGTTAGACTAATCAGAGAAATGTTAATCAACACAATAAACATATGCTGAGTGTCTACTATCAAATAAAAAGCTTTTTAGGTAGTTTAAGGTGGTGGAACTAGGGCTTAGAACTATTGAATTAAAGGATGCCCATTTTGTTGTTTACAAAACCTTTTTGAGTTAACAATTGTGATACATTTCCATGTCAATGATACCAACTGTGCATTTTGTCACATAGGTGAGTTTGTTCTGATAAACTGCTTGTAAATAGCTCCTCTGGTTCTGGTAATTTAACTTAAGTTCTCTTTGTTAAAATTTTGCTAGTTAAATCATTATGCAAATGGTACAAGGGGTAACCTTTGCTTTTTATTACTTTTAATTTTTCTTTCATCATTATCTATAGTTAGATAGTAGTCCATATAAAATTAAATATATTGTAATTCTGGAGAATACAAGACGTACTTTTGTAGCAATGTTTTAAAATATCAACTTAAATTCCAACATGACATTTCACACAGAGAATTTAGAAGACTGAAACTTTCAGTTTCATATACATAGTAATAAAAATGTTCTTGTTGGCAAATATATTTTTAAATTTTAATGGTTATTTATCTCATAGTTGGCAGGAAAAAAAAAAAACCTAAGCTTGTGAAATCAGCTTAGAGATCGGTTTGTTCAAAGGCAATATCTTTGTCTTTGTAAATGTTACTATATTGATTAAATTTTTCATCTAAGTTTTATGGTTTGGCTTACAATGCCCTTTACAAACTAACCCCTCATGCATTCTGCCATGCTCTTTCATGATTCTATAACTTCTAACTATTTTATCTTCTAGAAATCTCCTTCCTCTACTCCTACTCATCTTAAGACTCAATTCAAATTGGGATCCTAACACTTCAGTTTTTCCTTCATACTTTCTAATCTGGATTTAAGGTTGCATTTCAACATACTGAAAAGTATATTTTATGTTGTGTAATCTCTGTGATTATAAATCTATCTAATTTGGTAGTTTGTAATCTCTAAGCAAATGGGACCTATATTATTCATGTTTACATCATGTAAACCAAGTCTAGTAATTCTTCAATTATTTATAGAAGTTGCTTGGGTAATTATGTACATACTCACTCTTCTGTAAAGAGACTGAATTCAGAGTTTATATACAGTTCAACATATGGTTACTGTTGGAAATATTGCTTAGCTGAGTGATTCCATAAACTAAGCAGCACACCAGAATCACTTCTTTGCTATAAGGCCCTGTGCCTAGAATGTCTGAATCAGTAAATGATCCATGGGCCTCAGGATCTGTATTTCAATACAGATACCTGGTAATTCTCATGCAATGGCTTTTAGGAACAATGGTTGAGAATAATGCTAATATGAAAACCACAAATTGATTCATGCTGACTTTCCTTTCATTTACTGATTCAATCCATACTCATCAAGGCTAGAACTTGCAAGGTGCTGGAGGTTTAATCAGTGAACAAAAGAGCCCCTGTGCTTACCCTCAGGTCCACAGTCTTGAGGCAGTAACAGACTCCAACTGATCATATCAATACAAATATAATTTTAAATGGAGTGATAAGTACTATGAAAGAAAATGAGACTCCTAACCAACGTTTTCAAAGACCAAGAAAAGCTTTGCTGGAAAATGTCATTAAATAAAAGACCGTATAAAGATGAATAGAAGTTAATTAAGTAAAGAAGGCACAGGAAGAAATTAGGTGACAAAAAGCCTTTCAAGTAGAAGGGAACTCTTCTACACTCTGAGGCAGCAAGTTGGAGCTTGCCACTTTGAGAAATTCAGAGTCTGGCTCAATGGGAATTTGTGGAGGGTAAGCTTAGCGTGTATACGGGGAGGGCTGAGGAATCGTTCAGTCTTTCAAAGACAGGTTAAGGATTGTGATCGTTGTTCCAAAAATAATAAGAAGGATTTTAAAGGTTTAAGTAAAACACTCACATGATCCAACTTAGATTTTAGAAAGAATGTCAGCTGCTGTGTAAAATCTTCGTGGGCTTGAGGTGGGGAGTGGCTGGGATGGGAGCAACAGTGAGAGCAGACAGGGCAGAAGTTGAGTACAGAAAGCCAGGTGAAGAGTGATGACCCCTCAGACACAGCGAGAGGCAGACAGAGGAAGGGATGTCGTCAAGGCGCGTTAGGAATTAAGGATTGCTTTCTGGTCCCTCAAAAATAAATATGTAAATAGTGCTGCAGTGAATATTGGGGAACATGTGCCTCTTTGAATTATGGTTTTCTCAGGGTATACACCCAGGAGTGGTATTATTGGGTCATATGGTAGTTTTAGTTTTAGTTTTTTTTTTTAAGTTTCCTCCACTGTTCATAGTGGCTGTACCAATTTACATCCCTCCAAGAGGGTTCCCTTTCTCTGCATCCTCTCTAGAATTTATTGTTTGTAAATTTTTTGATGATACCCATTCCAACCAGTGTGAGGTGATGCCTCTTTGTCACTTTGATCTGCATTTCTCTAATAATTAGTAATGTTGAGCATCTCTTCATGTGCCTCTTGGCCACCTGTATGTCTTCCTTTGAAGAAATGCCTTTTTCAAAACCAATTTGCAGGGCAGGAATAGAGATGCAGACAGAGGGAACAGACGCAGATGTGTGGACATGCGGGCAGAGAGAAGGGGGATTGGGATGAATTGGAAGGTGAGGTTTGACATGTGTACCCTCCCATGTGTAAAGTATACAGTTAATGGAAACCTTCTGTATAGCGTAGGGTTCTCTGCGGTGACCTGAAGGCATGGGATGGCAGGGAGGGCGAGAGGTCCAAGAGGAAGGAGACACACGTATACATCTAGTTGATTCATTTTATTGTTCAGCAGAAACAAAGATGATATTGTAAAGCAACTCTACCCCAATTAAAAAAGAAATCTGTTTCCTAATTTCTTTCGAATGGGGTAACTGGTTTGTGTCATGTACTAGAATGTTCAGGACATGAGATTACCGAGTATTATTAGAATGTGTACAGGGCATTGCACTCTTCGAATAGGAAATAACTTGAAATGGAAAACATGAATGCTTTGGAATTCAAAGAACCCTTGCCCTGACTCTGAGTTTCTCATTGACTTGTGGCTTAAGTAAATCTCTCAAGCTCCTTGTTCCTCAATTCCTCATAAGAAAAATTGGGACAGTCTTGAGTAAATCCTCATTCTGACATGGTTTCACAGTTTGAGACTATTTCTTATCTTTACTGGAAGGGCTTGGTGAATTTTTAGTATATTTGAATATAATTTAGAAAACTGATTTTAAATGTTAATATTTAAATAAAATTTCCAGAAATTTTACTTGACATGCTACCATAAAATATGCATATTATCTTCATTTTAAGTTTTCAGGCAACATCTTTGCCACATTTTGTGATTTATTTCCTTGAAATATTTTAGAGTGAAACTTGTTCCACACCCCCATATACACACACACACACCAAATTCTTCCTCTTAAAATTAGGCTTCATGCTGAATGATAGCAATATAATTACTTCTATTTTTATTTTTATTTTTTTAATTACTTCTATTTTTAATTAAAATATAGCTGATAAGAAGTAACTATTAAAATGATAATTTAATTTAATGGAAATGTACATTTTACTTCAAGTGCTACATACTCCTTAACTTCTTGGAAATGATTGGTAGGGATAAGCCTTAATACACAAATGGTTTTTCCACAAGTTTCTTTTAGAATTAACCAATTATCCATTTTTTAACAATGTATTTATTCATTTGATTCATATTTACTGAGTGTCTATCATATGCCATATATAAGTATGGTGCCCTAGAGGACATTATCTGGGGGAATGCTATCAGGGAATATTTACCAGAGTATGTAGTGTTTAGGCTGAGACTGGAATGTATAAGTTCCCTAGTCTGCTGTTAACACAGTACCAAAAATAACAGATAACGTAAAATAACAGAAATGTATTGCTCACAGCCTGGAGGCTAGAAGTCTGAAATCAAGGTGTCAGCAGGCCCATGAGAATCCTTCCTTGCCTCTTCTAGCTTCTGGTGTTTGTAGGCAATCGTCGCATTCCTTGGCTTGTGAATGCATCACTTCAGTCACGTGACCATCGTCTCCCTGTGGTTCTTCATGCTGTCTTCCCTCTGTGAATGTCTGGGTCCAAATACACTTCCCCTTTAAAAATACTTATTTGGTTGTGCTGGGTCCTCGTTGCTGTGAGCAGGTTTTCTCTAGTTTCAGGGAGCTGGGGTTACTCTGTTGTGGTGCACGGGCTTCCCATGGAGGCGGCTTCTCTTGTTGTGGCGCATGGGCTCTAGGAGCGCAGGCTTCATGCGGTTGCAGCATGTGGGCTCTAGACCGCAGGCTCAGTAGTTGTGGCACACAGATGCTCTATGGCAGGTGGAATCTTCCCCAGTCAGGGATGGAACCCGCGTCTCCCCAGTGGCAGGCAGATTCTTACCACCGTACCACCAGGGGGTCTAAAATTTTCCCTTTCATAAAAACACTGGTCATACTGAATTAGGCTTGCATTAATGGTCTCATTTTTCCTTGATTACTTCTGTGAAGACCCTATTTAGCAATTAGATCATATCCTGAAGTACTTGAAGTTAGGTCTTCAGCATAACTTTTTGCAGCAAACACAATCCAACCATTGTTGTTTAGTCGGTAAGTCATGTCAAACTCCTGCTGGGAAACTCTGTTCATGGGATTTCCCAGGAAGGAATACTGGAGAGGGTGACCATTTCCTTCCCTAGGGGATATTCTCCACCCAGGGATTGAACTCAAGTCTCCCGCGCTGGCAGGCGGATTATTTACCACTGAGCCACCAGGGAGATCCAGTGCAATCACAGCAAGGAGTAAAAGTGAAGGAACAAGAGAATTCCAGAGCTAAGTGAATTGTGTACCATTACTGTCTTGAAATTCACTTGGCAAATAAACAAGTAAAATGTGATTCGTCAAACAGGATCATTTTGTATTCTTTAGAATAGCATCCCTAACTGCTTTGATTACTCTTACACGATGGAAGAGGGTTTTAGCTAATGGTATATAATGTGAAGTTCAGGAGTATTTCTAACACCTATAGTTGGAGATTTCCTCCTCTTCCTTCTTTCCTCCCCTTTCTTGCACTCAGCTGCCTCTCTAAGTCTCTATACCATTATTGATTAGTAGGGGTAAATGGAATGTTTTAGTCTAAGAGCTCATCCTCTAGGCAGGGGTCCCAAGGCTTGCAGTGAGATACCCAGGACAGCAGATGACCATGTCTGACACATGGCTGGACATTCTTCACTAGCTTCAACTCAAGCCCTTTCTGTTTATCTCAAGAATAAATCAGAGTGTGTGGGAATGAAAGAAAGCTTATTAGAAACATATCCTTGATGTATAACATAAAACATACTTATTTTTAAAGTAAATTCTTGAAATGGCAATACTTGGACAGCCATTATTTTTCCATGTCTTGATAGACATCACAGTCTTTGGAAACACCAGACTCAGTCTCCAGTCTTGAAACAATAACAGTTCTTTTATTTCAATCCATTCATTATTTTTCTATCCATCAATTCAACTCACATTTAACTAGTGCTTGATGGATGTCCAGCATTATGCTAGTTATGAAGCCATGGACCTGGCCCTTAAGTAGTTTGCAATCTAGAAATAAGCCCACTGGAGAGTATGAGATAACCATAATTCTGTCTTGACAATGCTGAAACCATTTCACCCCCATTTCAGATGCCTAAGCAGAAACATCCGAAAAGTAGAAAGCAGTGTCAAAAATGGCCATGTAAAGTTTATGTCATCCATAAACAAGTTGCATTTCTAAGCATTTTCCTAATAACTAGTCTAGCAAACCTCCACAAATAAATACATTTATATTTTTGGTAAATTTTAATTAAAAATGTTTCTCTGGACTTTGTTTATTCCGATCTGTGGAGGATAAGAATTTGATTCTAGGAACAGGAGTTTATATGCCTGTATTGGGCCCCACATTTTATATTAATGTGAATGATTGTATTGATTTGAAGAAATGTCATTATATATAGAGTGAGCATAGAATTTGCTATAAAAAATGAATCTGTGGGTTTTAAGGTTCAGGGATTAGAAAGTTGTGAAGGGGCAATGCATGGGCAATAAAAGAAAATTTAGGAATCAAAGACGGGAAAAAATTGGTGGTTTTCAAAAATATTCTGATTAATAATTGGTAGGAAGAGATGGAATATTTTAAAGCAGGGGGGATATGAGGTGATACAAATGTCCACAACCTAACATATGCTGTCCCAGAGACTCAGGATGCATCGAACACCGTGATCCATTTTAAATGTAAGTGGCAGAATTAACGTCTTCCCAGTTCAGTGCCTGTGGGGTACCCAGCAAGGTTACTGTCAATGGTATTATCAGCTCTGCATTTAGAAAAACAAGAAGCCCTTCAAAACAATATTTTCCATGAGAAATGGGGTCAAAAATTATATAACCATTATTTGGGGCAAAATTATAAAACAGTGTTACAGAAAATATATGAGGACTATCTATACACACTGTAGTATGAGTCTTATCTTTAGCCCACTGAAATTGTCTGCTGCTCATTTTTGAGGATGGGGTAGAAAGTCAGGAGAATTAAACATGCTTTGTCTCATGTTAAATTAAAAACCATGAGCACATCTTCTGATCCCTATAACCACTGAAAATATTTCACGTACCTGTCCTTGGCTAGGGCAGGTAAACTCTATGAGAAAACTCATAAACATTGTTAAAAAGATTCAAGTAGCAGCTCATTCCTTAATGATTCTGGATAATAAAAAATCTTCAACGTGTGAGGGTTGGAATGGATGAAAAATTAAAGTGTAAGTTCAGAGGGAAAAATCCAGTTTTGAAACTAGTACATCATATTGAAAAGTTAATTGCTTCCCAATAGCTCTCATAAGATGTACTTGAGAGATTTGTACACATCTACTAAGGTAACCTTACCTTGTTATAGAAAAGAGCAAGAAAACCCTTAGAGTCTTTGGTACATCAAAACTATATTTTACTAACTTAACCCTGAAAGTTACCTTTTCCCAAATTTGTGCTTCCCTGGTGGCTCAGATGGTAAAGAATCTGCCAGCAGTGCAGGAGACCCAGGTTTGATCCCCGGGTCAGGTAGATTCCCCTGGAGGAGGACATGGCAACCTACTTCAGTATTCTTGCCTGGAAATCCCATGGACAGAGTAGCCTGGTGAGCTACAGTCCATGGCATCACAAAGAGCTGGACACAACTAAGCAACTAACACTTTCACTTTTCACTTAGGTTTCAGCAGAGTCAAAGGTAGTCATGGCACATAAATATTAGTGATTTAATTTCAACTAAACCAAATACACTGGTGTTTCAGTTGGTAAAGAATTCACCTGCAATGCGGGAGACCTGGATTTGATCCCTGGGTTGGGAAGATCCCCTGGAGGAGGGCATGGCAACCCACTCCAATATTCTCGGCTGGAGAATTCCATTGAAAGTGGAGCCTGTTGGGCTACAGTTCCTGGGGTCACAAAGAGTCGGACATGACTGAGCGACTCACAGCACACACATAAAACAATTATTTGTACTACAATCTAAGTAAAATTATTAATATTTTCTTTAGTAGTCTAGGAAAAGAGACTAGCTGTTATGAAGTGAGTGGCTATTAAAAAAATCTGTTCAGAGATATGCATGGCATTAAAAAGAGTTACATATCTCCCTATAAAAGCTATTTGAACTATGTAAACTGGAAGGGAAAGTTTTCATGGTTGACATTTCATTCATTTCCCTGAATGAACACATGGAAACTTACCCTGTAGCTCTTTCACTCTGCCCCTATTCAAGATATTAATGAGTTTCCTTGAACCCAATGGCCAGAGGATAAAACGTAAAGTACATGATGATTAGTCCTAATCCAAATGTAAGCATGGGGTTCAGTGTTGGTGCTAAAATTCTGTCTATACATAACTCCTCAGTGGGAAAAGTCCCTCAGCCTAGATGGGATGAAAATTTTCACCAAATTTTAGAAAACATTAGATTTATATGGAACTCCCAAAAAGTTATGCTTTGAACTATAACAGATTGTTGACCTGACATGGCGTAAGTCTGTCTCTTGTAACTGCATCTGAAATACCTATTTCAATAAAGGCTCACTAATGTATTTCTATGTGAAAGAATTGATTATTAGCTGGTTTAGCAGTTTTCAATCAATTGGTCTTTTCCTAGACAGTAATATATAAGTTTTTAATGAATTTAGCAATTTACTGTATGGTTTTCTTCCCATAAAGCAGTGAGTTATGATATAACACAGGCAAGCAAGATAAATCTCCCACTGATGATGGCTGATTTATAACAAGGCTTTGTAGATTGAATATTCATGTTACAAAAAGTTCTTTTAAACATAAATGATATATAATGACATCCATAACTCATTTTTCTTCTTTTCCTTCTCTTCTCTGCAACACTGGTATATTTCTTTCTTCTGCTTTCACTTTTATATCCCTAATTTACAGTTTCTTGAAAAGGAAAATATATTTTAATATGCAGTGAGGTATGTGCATGCTATGTGTATATGTATGTCATTATATCACTGTAATCAGAGTAGCTGATTAAATTTTGACTGGAGCATAGCAAGATTAACATTTGAGTTTAGGAATAAAACATTTCAATTACCACAAATCCTCAAAGAGTAAACAACTGATATAAAAGCTTACATGCCCACCACGTAAATCTTTGATGATAAGGAAGAAGGCTTTTTCTTTTCTATATTTCAGGATCTAAAATGTCTTCTTGGTGTTTTCCATTGTATTTAATTTTTAACCCTTTAACAGATAATCAAATTGATTTGGGTATGCCTCTAAGAACATTGGAAGATATTCAATATTTTTTTATTTCAGTTTTGTGACTAATATCTGTCCCAGACAACATTTGTAAACTGGGAAATTTTATATAAGCTGAGTTTCTAGTTTTCCTTGGAAATCAGAAGGTTTCAATGTTAAGCCTATTCTTCATAATAATAATAATATTAAAAAAAAACTAAATCATTCTCATAAAGCATCTTTCAACAAGAAAGTGAACATCCTTCTCTAACTTTAAATGGTTAATTTAAGTTAACAATTTCAAATAGTTTTAAGGGCCAGGGAGGCAAAGTACATGTGAGGTCAGTCAAACCCAACATGTTAGGGTGCTCCAGGCTGCAGCAAATGCATGTCCTTTCTTCCAGAAATAGGAGGCTACTTGCACTATTTAAGTGTCTATTACAAGGGAATACTGTCTCAAGGTTTCCGCAACTGAGCTTTCAAGAAAAATCTGGAAATTCTAGTTATCCTATGGATTTTCACAGTTTTCAAGCACTTTGTGGGGTCAAATGTTGGTTGACTGGATCCAGCATGTGACCAACAGTTTGCTACCCCTAAGGTAGACGATTGTTTTTAACAAATGTTTATTCAAAGGGATTTCAGACATATATAAAAGTGGATAGAATGGTATACGACACTTTCTTGTGCCCATCAAACATATCTGGCTAGTCGTATCCCATGAATACCATCCACTACTCCCAAACTATTGTTTAGAGGCAGATCACCAACTTCATATCATATCATTTGTAAGTATTTCAGACTACATTAGAGGTTTGTGGGGTAAATGAATGGCAATATGTTTCATTAAAAATAATATTTCTCCAAGTCATTTGTACGAAACTGACCATGAATGGTTTATCTGATAAATCATCTAAGTTGAGAAAACTTGCTGTGCATTCAAAATTACTCAAAAACTCAGTATGGTTTCTAAAACTCAAGAAACAGTATGGTTGACCTTTTGGATTCCTGTCTCTTTCTGCTGTGATAGAGACAATCTTGATAGATGTACATTGATTTTGGTACCACATTGGGTAGAACTTGTGAGAAAACTTTACCATTGTGATTCCAAATTCTGGTTCATTTATAATAGTTGTTAGAGACTCAAAATGAAAATTCTAGTATCTTGTTGACATCTAGATGAGCAGGAACAGAACTCATGATAGGGAAGCATCTGCTTGTGTTTTACAGACAAAATCATAATAATTAAGTCCCTCACTCTGCTGATAACTAGAGCATGTGAAGTGTTTATCCTCTCTGTGATTTCCTTGTTCTTAAAATTAGCACTGTGTAAATCCAGCATAAGGGTTCTGAATGTGATGGATAGCTTTAATGAATACTCTTCTGAATTCTACTGCTTATAGTTATCCATAAAGAGGTGGTGAAATTTGAGTATAGTTCACTCTTATTTCCAATTCATATTGTGAAACACTAACAATATGTACATGAATTTCCTGATTTTTAAAAAATCATGGTTACATTAAGTGCAAATCTGTTTTTACCACAAATGTAAGAAAGTAGATATCTCCAGAAACTCCATTAGAAATTTATATGAATAAATGTAGCAGAATAAAATTATTTGCTATTCTGAATAATGTTTTTAGAATGTGCATCGTATTATGCAAGGCATTTTACATTCAAGACTGCTTTGTCCCTAGACAGTAGGCACTAAATAAAAGTATATTAAAATGTTTTAAAATGAAGAAATTTCATAAAATTAGTATGTGTTTATTCACAGGATGTGGATATTATAATAATTTTTCCTGGCTCTATGCCACAGTTTAAAAATGAAACTATAATAATCATGCTTTTTTCCTTCCTTTTCAGACTGAACTGAAGTGTTGAACTTCATTAACCTTGTTGGAAACTTAGAAATATAATAAAACTGCTTTTGAATGCCCTCTTTAACCTATGATTTAGATGAAACTGAATTTCAAAGCAAAATGGAATTGAATCCAGACAACACATACATTTGTGGAATTAAGAACATAGTGTAATTTCATGCCGTGGTGAATTTATCAGGCTTGCAACAGCATAGGGGTAATACTCTTGGGGAGAATAGGAAGTATTTAATATAATCACAAACCTTCCATTTAATTACATTTATATAAACCAAACTTTATACCATTTTTGGAGTCTAAGCCAAGATATTCAGCGTATCCATCCAGCAGGAGTCAGACATGTCAGTGGCCTGCTCAGAGCATCCCTTGGGTGATAAGAGAAAAAGGGGAGGACAGGAGAACTGGTTCTGTTTAGGTGGCTGGCCATTTCTGTTACCATTATTCTCACCAAAACTCTATCATGTACCTGCCAATCATTCTAATGAGATGCACTTGGTCAATTAATTGTGTGATGCTAGAATGTTCAGACCTACCTATATTGTCAATAATGCCCGGGATTTCAGACAGGGAAGTATCATAACTAGATGCTGGCATATAGCAAAAGGAGGCTGAATGGCAGATAAGATGCTAATAACAGGAACTGCTTTATACAAGCACAAAGAAACAGCCTTTCCAGACTCTTCTCACTGCTCATTTGCTTTAACTTTGCTGAGAATGATAGTTTCTGCTTTAAATAGAAATGAGAGAGAGAGACCTGCTGGGAGAAGAAGCTTGTTTCTCTCTTAAAATCAGTCTTGATTTGAATTAGGGAAGAACATGTGGATGTCACTGTGAACTGGAAGCTATACCACTGATGTTTGAGGGTGAGAGTGTGATATTAAACACGTCTAACAAAAAATGTAATACAATTGATTAACATATTACATTTTTAGAGAAATGATTCATATTTGATATGGTCCTCATGTAACTTATCTTAGTTATATCAAATATTTATGAAAATATATAAAATATTTACTATGTGGCTACTTTAGCTGATTTTTATTTCCTCAAGATGTAGTGAATACATAGTTTCAGCTACATCATTCTAGAAAATAGATCAAGATATCTATAATAATTATGCAAATTTATGAAAAATTCTCATATGAAAATATTTTACCTTGTAGCATATGGGCATAGTAATACTTTTCCCACCACTGAAATGCAGTTATCTCTGGGCTGAACAACTTGAGAACCTATAACAGCAGTACATGAAAAAAAAGAAATTACTTCTCCAAGCCGGAATTAGAGAGTGATTTTAGGTATGCCAAATTTAATTATCCTCATAAGAATTGGGCCAGGAGGCAAACCTTTATTCTCATGAGAAGCCCAATAGTGTTTTTTAAATGATCAAAATGAAGGGAATGTGGGTTTTCCACATCATCACTATACAATTTCCTTCCCAGAACAGCATTCTCTGTTCCGGGAACATTCAAATACACACAGTGATTTTGGGTAATGAGTCTGTTATTTTTTCTTGACTGTTTTCTGCCCAACTGACCAGGACTGGTTTAATGAGTTTAACAGCATAGTATGTGTATCACAGCTTGTTGTGCATTTATAAGTCAGCACCTTTCTATCAGATGGACATTTTAGAGACTGCCATACCCAAAAAGTACACATCACCGATCTTTTTTTTTTTTTCTCATTTATTTTTATTAGTTGGAGGCTAATTACTTTATAATATTGTAGTGGTTTTTGCCATACACTGACATGACTCAGCCATGGATTTATATGTGTTCCCCTTCCCGATCCTAATTGCTACTGTCTTTATCAAATATGCAGCTTTGGACAGGATAAAGGGACGTTTTTTATTCTGTTCATTTGAGGAATCTATATTTATTCTCTTTGTGTGTTCCTAGGCTCTGGACTATTTTTTAAGGAAAAGAGTTTAAACTGTGACTAAAGTGAAACAGGAGGTGTAAAATGCTGAAGGATGAATGTCTGAGGGCTGTAGTGAAAGTCACTTAGTCATGTCTGACCCTTTGAGACCCCATGGACCATACAGTCCCCCGAATTCTCCAGGCCAGAGTACTGGAGTAGGTAGCCTTTCCCTTCTCCAGGGGATCTTCCCAACCCAGGGATTGAACCGTGGTCTCCCGCACTGCAGGAGGATTCTTTACCGGCTGAGCCACAAGGGAAGCCCCTGAGAGCTGTAGGAGACTCACATTCTCTAATCTCTCACTAAGGCGTTCCTGTGAAATGTTGCTTAACTCGGATCATTCATTCTTTCCAAGGAAGAACCAAAAGTTCATTTGTTCTACTTCATTGTGTTTAGAGATTAGGGATGTCTTCAAAACAGCTCAAGGATTTTTGCTTTTTATCACCCCTAATGCACGTTTTTGTCAAAGGTTTACAGTTTTTGTTTATAATACCTTTTAGAAGAATTCACACAAGTAGATAGTAAAATTTCAGCACTCTTAAGGTACTTTAAAAGCTGCTTTTTACTGCTATCTTCTTTAAGTGTAGGTTATTATCAAACAGTTCTTAGTAAAATTCACTGTGACTGCTTTTACAAAACAAAAGATATATAGCAATATCAATAATGTCTATGAAGCACATGTAAATTGTCTATATAATAGCATGTATCCTAATTTTCAGCTACAATAATTATAAAAGTTATTTTCTTCCAACATTTGCAATTTATCATTTCTTATTTTAATTATGTGACATTTGTGAGGTGATCATTTTTCTTTACCCCATCCTTATTTTACATCACTTAGTTTCTTCCATTATTTACACCTCATATCCTTAAACTCAAGATCAGCAGACATCATGAGGTTGTTTCAGTAAGCATAAATTAACATCAGAGTTTGAAAAGCAAAGAAATATCTATGCAAAATTTCAAAATAATTTTATCTCAAGCTATGAGAAACTATGCATTTTATGCTTTTATATGCCTCATGCACTTCTGAATGATATTTATCATATACAACTACTATTGGAAGATGGAATGAGAATATTTCAGCAATAGTCCTCTGATCTGATGAGACCTTGAAAAGCATCAGTCTACTCCATAATGTGGTAAAATCAGAGCTAAAGAACCCAGGATAAAAAGTGACTTTTTTGTGTGATGATTTCTATAAAGGTTTCAAGCCTCTCATTGTAAGTACTTTAGCTCCCTGATATGCCTCACCTGATCTTTCGTCATGTATGAATTGTCATGTATGAATTTAACTTGCAATTAAAGCCCATTTTCATATTTCAGAAAATATGATGAGCAGCTGTTCCCTTTTCTTCTTATAATCCCTGTACATTTTCTAACATTTCATTATTGTCACCTACTTTGTTTAGCTTACTTTCTGGCACTGAATTTTCTCTTTATTATCATTATTTTTTTGGAGCAAAATGAGGCACAAGTACTCATATCTCTTTTCTAATACCTATAAAAACTCCATTCCCAACATAGCCTTCTGTACTACTTTTATCCCTTTTTCATCTTTCATATTATATATCCTGCCAGGCCAAGGCCAATGAGTGTTCATCCCTTTTTGCATTTAATGAATACTTTGCAATAACTCCTCTGTACCAGTCACTGTCCTAAGCATAGAGATATGGCATTGATCAAAAGAGACAAAGTCCCTGTCCTTATGGAGTTTACAGTCTAGTAGGAAAGGTAGACATTTAAACTAATAAACTATAGGTCACGTGGTGATAAAGGTTAATCACTAGAGTTAATGCATCAGACCCCTCCGCTATCTTCAGGAAGGCTTGCTTGTGTGGTTGACTCTTGGCTGGCTCTGAGAACTTAGCCTTTGGAAAATTCCCTATGCTACTAATTGGTACAGTTGTTTTCAATGCCTGTGGCACCCAGCCATAGTGTACCAGTTTGTCTGTGGAAACAATATGATATATGGTGGACACCTGTTTTTCTATGGGTCTGGAATTTCAGTAATCATGGCTGGCTGCTTGCACAACTGCTATATACCTATGCGAGCGGCCCTCTGTATGAAGCCTGGATTCTGAGGCTCAAGCTGGCTACCCAGGACAGAAACACCTATGCAGACTTAGAAACCTGCATCTGATTTCCTCCAGATTCATCATTTTTTTTTCCAGTGTGAATCTGCTCTTTTCGATGTAATAAAATTTACAGTAAAACTTCACATAAACACTTTAATATAATAAAGCATAACTTTGAGAATAACTGTTTCCAGTCCTGTGAGTCCTTTCAGCAAATTACTGAACGAATGGTTGGTCAAAGGACTCTCCTCAAAACAATGTCAATTTAAAAATGTAGCAAAGTGGACTTCTCTGATGGGCCAGTGGTTAAGAATCCACTTGCCAATGCAGAAGACACAGATTCGGTCCCTACCAGGGGAAGATTGCACATGCCACAGGAAAACTAAGCCCATGTGCCATGAGTACTGAAGCCCGCATGCCCCAGAGTCTGCACTCAGCAACGAGAGAAGCCACGGCCATGAGAAGCCTGCGCACCTCAACTAGAGAGTAGCCCCGACTCACCACCACTGGAGAAAGCCTGCGGACAGCAACGAAGACCCAGAGCAGCCATATAATAAATACAATTTTAAAATGTTTCAAAAATGAAAAAATAAAAAATGTAGCAAAGGACAAGGTTGAGGAATGATAGAAATATATCTCAGGATTGTCAGGAAGGCTGTAAGAAGGGAGCATTCCAGCAGAGGCCTGAATGAAATGAGGGACCAAGTAAGGCAAATATGTGAGGGAAGAATGTTCTAGCTGGAGGCAAGAGAAAGTGCAAAGCTCACAGGATAGCTTAGCTTGGTGTTTCCAGTGTGGCTAAAGCTAAATGAGTGAGGTGGAGCGATGTCTGATACAGCTTAGAGAGAGAGTCTGGCACAGACAAATCAAAGGAAAACTTGTGAAATCTTACTTCTCAAGACTTAAGAAAGGAAAGAATATCTTTTAATGATTTCTACTGAGAAAGATAGGTCATATATTGGAAATACAACTTCTCTCACTGAAAGAATTTAAAAATGTACCTCAATAAGGGGCACCGTGGTGAAATTCTATAAATAAGAGGATTAGACATTTTCTCTTGGTGTTAAATGAATAGAATTCATATAAGTAAGACAAAACCCCCAGATTACCTAAATATGTGACTACAGACTTCAAGAAGAAGAAAAAGTCAAGTCAGATATGTTTAAAGGATATTAAACAAGCACACGACTTGAGAACTTACAGAGCGCTTTATTCACCGAAACGAAGCACCAGAGCACCACAGCAAACCATCTGGACCAAGGAGAGCACATTTATTTTACAGCAAATAGAGTAGAGAGTACATCTGTGACCTTGGGACCCAATGGTCCTATTAAATACTACACAATCCAGAAGCTGCCAGGCTATGTGAGTAATGAAACAGACTTCTGAAGGTGCCTGTGAAGTGTCAGTTTGACCAGCACGGGAAGCCATCCTTCAGGGTGTGATGTCCACCTGGTGCAAGGCAGCTGGTCCTCATTGAGCCTCTGCTTTATCTCCAAGGATGCCTGACCATGGCACTGACAGATGACCAAAATAAGGATGAAGTGTGGCAGCTGGTGATTTATAATGATTGTTTGAAATCTGAAGTCCCCTGAGGTACCCCGTACCACCTTATTTACACTATATATAACATTTTACTGAAGGGTAGTTTGCACATGATTTAACTTGCTACATAGACCAGTGCAGTACAAACTTGGTAAACCAATACTTTGACTTTCCTGAGAGCAAAATAATTTGCATGTATCTTGGTAGTTCAGATTCTCAAGACGAAATTCATTCTGTGCAAAGGACCCAAGGAGCTGGGCTTGGAAATTTTCAATCTTTCTATGTTTGCCTGCACTTTCTTTCTCATGCTGTATCACATCTTTTACCATTAGTGAAGCCTATGTGAGTACACCTTGCCAGTTTTCAGCAATTATCTGATCCTGTGTAATTTCTGTACACTGTAAATTAACAACCATTTTATAAAGCTCTGTTCAAAAAGTGTAGTGAGTGGCCTGAGAACCAAAAGGTGAAACTGAGTGGTCAGCTTACTCATAAACAACTCTCTCATAAACAGCAACTATTTCTTTATTAAGTAATTTAATAAATATTCATTGATGACATTAATAACAGACATTGTCACACAATGTCAAGTGATGAGGATACTGTGGTGAAAAAGGGCACACAGTTCTGCACTCATAAAACTTGTAATCTAATCAGAGAGTAGATGTTAAACAGTTTATATTATTTGAGAACTATTAAAATAAGTGCCGCAAACATTTATTATGCTCACTTGTGGGCTTCCCAGGTGGTGCTAGTCGTTAAGAACCCACCTATCAAAGCAGGAGACAAAAGAGATGCAGTTTCAATCCCTGGGTCTGGAAGATCCCCTGGAGGAGGGCATGGCAACCCACTCCAGTATTCTTGCCTGGAGACTCCCATGGACAGAGGATGATCCTGGTGGGCAACAGTCCATAGGGTCACAGAGTTGGACACGACTGAAGTGACTTACCACGCACACATGCTCATTTGTTTTACCAATAATCATTGAAAATGAATTTTTAATGTTTTCTAGGCCTCACGTGATATGTATATGACATATTCATGTTTAATATATCCTATTATTAAATTTGAAATACATGATATTTAGGCTTCAAAAGTTTTTCTGTAAATGATTAAGAGCTCTAAGCATGTTTTGAGGTGCTGTTAGTGAAAAAGTGATACTTATTTTTTAGTTTACTAGCCTTTTCAAAGTCATCTTCAGAAGGAGAAAGCACCACAGGTAATGATGAAAAATGTGAATTTAATCAAGAAATGAAATATTTATATATTAAGCAAGACATTGCATATGTTCAAACAAGAAGCCTCAACGTAACTTTAATCTCTTTCTAAGGGAAGTTTATGACCATAATACAAATCAACTTTATTTTTATATGGGCAATTTAAAAGAGAATGAAGGAAATTATTCTGACCTTTGGAACAATATGCTTTCTACTCTTTACTTAGGCATCTCTGATTTTATTTCTTGCTAAGTGACCCGGTGATACAAAGACAACAGAGCAATTTATTATTTTTATTATACAACATTTCATATTACATAGTGATACTGTCATTGAAAAAATTGGCTTGTACCTCCAGATGCAATAACAAAATGACAACTTTTATGATGAACTTACTCACCATGCTCCTATGTCTGTTCTAATCCTTGAGCTACTGGAAACTAAAAATTACACAATTATATTCATAAGTCCTTGTTTATTAGATATTTCCTTTTCTGCCTTTATTCTAATCTGCTTATCAGTCATAATTTCCAACAATTTATTGAGACAAATGATAGCCTGTCACATTATTTGAGACCATATAATAAGATAGCTGTAGCATTAGTTCAAAAGATCCAATTCAAATGGCTCAGTTATATGACTGTAAGTTACAGTGGAATTTCAAACTGCTTATGGCCACTAGAAGCTCCTCTCATTTAACATTCAACCTGCCACTTGCATTATTTTAACTTAAAAAAAAAAAGATAGTCCCGTGACATGACATTTGCTGAAACTGTATAAAGCTATTTGGGAATTATATGATAGCTTCAGGTACTTCTAATGTGAAATCCCTAGCTTAACTGAAACATAAAATATCTACCCCTCATTACTGCATTTTAGACGTGGACACATTGTTTTATGACAGTGCTGTAAAAGTGAAGGAACCACAGTATGTGTTAAACCTGCAACAATTGAGAGAGCAGGGGTAATTAGAAAGCCTACTAGGGATTTACAATTGACTGTTTTAATGGCCCTCAGCCATCCCCAAAGTAATTAATGACAAAGAAAAAATCTTTGAAGTTGACTTACTGTCAATGAGTGAGAAGTCCCTGATTTAAAAGGCTATAAATACCTCCATGCTTCCACAATGTGAAATTTTTTCAAAAAATAAATTATCTTAGGATGCTTAAATGTTAGACACTTCAAAGAGGCTGCCACACATCCACCTAATTCTAGTTATTCAAATTCTTA
The DNA here is from genome assembly GCF_033118175.1 of Dama dama. NCBI lineage: Eukaryota > Metazoa > Chordata > Mammalia > Artiodactyla > Cervidae > Dama > Dama dama. Next base: position 29,961,159 of record NC_083708.1, on the reverse strand, counting down.
TAGCAGTTGTTTATAAAAAGTAGTATTTGATTGAGTTCTAAAAGCACTGGCATGCATAGTTCAATTACTTCTAAATAATTGCTTTCATTTAAGAGGTTTGTCTTTCCCTTGTTCCATTTTCTAAAGTTCGGTGATTATTGTTGAATGACATATGCCATGCTTCCTATTTTTACCTGCCATTTTAAGAGGAATTGTATTTCTCTCCAGAAAATAATTCTCTGAATTAACTAACACTTAAACATCAAAATTTTTCTCATTAAAAGTGAAGATATGACCATCTGGACCAGGAAGTCTGGACAGAATTACATGTGAAGACATTTAAGCATCCTAAGGCTTTAATATGAACTCATACTTTGCAGAAGCAAAATGGAAACACTTTTTACTTCATGTGGTTGCTAAGATTGAGGAGAGGAAATATAATAAAATGTCTAGAATTTTAGTAACTGCTAGGGAAAATTATAAAACATATGCAAGAAATATTTCAAGAAGCATATGGTACACTCTCATAGGTAGACATAAATTGCCTCATACTCAAAATTATGGTAATAGTGGTTTAGTTGCTGCCATGTCCAACTCATGTGACTCCATGGACTGTAGCCCACCAGGCTCTTCCGTCCATGGGATCTCCCAGGAAGAATACTGAAGTGGGTTGCCATTTCCAGGGGACCTTCTGGACACAAGGATTGATCCCACGTCTCCTGCTTTGCAGGTGGATTATTTACTACTGAGCCTCCAAGGAAACCCTACTCAAAATCATGCATTCTCTATTAAATAATACAGATGAAAGAAAACTTTTGGGAAGGACAAGGTATGAATACTGAATACAATCAAAATTTGTGTGAGTTACACATAGAGAACAGACTTGTGATTGCCAGGGGGAATGGAAATAGGGGAGGGAAGGTTTGGGAGCTTGTGATTAGCAGATGCAAAGTATTTTGTGTAGAACGGATAAACAATATCCTAATAACACAGGGAATTATAGTCAATATACTGTGATAAACTAATGGAAAAGGATATGAAAAAGAACATATATTTATCTATATCTATATCTGAATCACTTTGCTATACAGTAGAAATTAACCCAATATTATAGATCAACTATATTTCAATAAAATAAATTTTTTTAAAGATAGGAAGAAAAGATTTTTGTGACTCAGAAATCCTTGAAGAGTTCTGATTTTGTTTGGAAATTGCAAATTCTAGAACTAATACTAAAAATTCCATTACAAGTACAAAATAAGTATAAGTACTTTTTTATTATCTTCCATTTTTAATTTGCTTTTATGTTCTCACTTCTCTATTGGTCAAACGACTAAAATTTTGAATGTGGTAGATTAAGGTAGTAAAATTTAACATACTTAAAGTCAAAATTTTATCAGGTAATAACACTGAATTACAGTAGAAACACATTAATACACAAATGTTCTTATAAATCATTGATTTTTTTTTCCAGTTCTTTTGTTTGGGCTACGAGCAAGAAGAATTAACACGGTAGGCTTGAGATGGCTATCTTTAGAAAGGTTTCATATTTAAGATTTGCCCCTGGTTGGCACCTGGGAACTTGGATTTCAGGAAGCAATGAAAAGATCAAGAGCCCTTAAGCTAAAGGTTCTCAAACTTTAATGTGCATAAGAATCAACTGGAGAGCCAATTAGAATGCAGATTCTGATTCAGTAAGTCTGAGGAAGGGCTTGATACTCTGCATCTCTAAGAAGTTCCCAGGTAATGCGGGCATTATTTACTCAAGAACCTCATTTCCACTAGTAAGAACTTAAGATGATCAATTCCACTTTTGGAATAGCAGAAGATGTAGAGTTGATGGAATGAGGCTGGCAGTGTATTACTGAATTTTAAAATTCACAACCTATTCTCCTAGCACACTGCCAAATTTATTATAGCAGAGCTGTATTTCCAGTACAAATAAAACAATACTATAGTAAAAGCAAATCATGTACATAGAAGGCAAACTGGATAAGTTGACTTAGATCTTTGCTGTAGTAGTGCTCATTGCTTAAAGTAATGATGTTAGGAAATTATCACCTAAGACTTTTATTTCTGATACCAAGAGAGAAGACTGTCTCTTAATGATTTAATGTATTTAATGGTAACTATAGCTGATACCCCTGTATTGTATAATTGAAATTTGCTGAGAGTAAAATTTAAATGTTCTCACTAAAAATTTTTAAAAAGCAAAATATGTGAAGTGGTGGATGTATTAATTAACTTGATGGAGGAATCCTTTTACAATATATATATATATGTGTGTGTGTATGTATATGTATATATACACACACACATTCGCAGTGTATATCAAATCATCATATGTATACTTTAAATATCTTATACTTTTATTTTTCAATAAAACCTCAGTAATTAAAAGTATATATATATACAAAATTTTTATATAAATAATATTTATGTAAAGCATAATTTTATGATATATTTAAATATAAAACATCTTTTAAATTTTTTATTGAGATGTAGTTGATTTACAATGTTGTGTTAGTTTCATGATACAGCAAAATGATTCAGTTATATATATACACATGTATATCTATTCTTTTTTAGACTCTTGTATTTATATAGAATATAACTTCTACAAATACTTAAATATGCTTAAAATATAAAATAACTTTTAAATTAATATAAAGAAAATTTTACATAAAAAATCTAGTGTTGGCCCAATTTTAGATTTTCTAATTCAGTAGGTTAGAGTGGAGGTCAGATAATTTGATTTAAAACAAATCCCTAGATAAAGCTGATGCTGTTGGCTCAGGTACCATAGTTTTCAATCTGTTATTATTAGACTATTATGAAGTGTTAGAATTGTGGAGTATGTCTGGCATAGATTAAAATTTGTCACTTAAAAACCTTTGGCAAACTAGCTAACCTATTTTCTCCTGTATTCTTCTTAATACACTGCTGGTGGATAATTTAGTAACTCTTATGTAGGGTTGGTTGAGAAGTTAAGAAAGACAGTAAATATTAAACAGATCAGAATTGTGTGCATAATATTTACCCAGATAAAATTTATTGATTTTAAATAATATTCACTGACTGCTTCCTAGAATGATATTCTTAAGTGTTATTGAAGGTTATTTGGGAGGTATCAAGATTTAGATTTTGTCATCGTTTTTAAACTTTCTTCTTTGCTCTCTTTCATTTGATTTTACAGCTTTATGTATGTGCTATGTAATAAATTAGACATACTTAAATTATTTAAATTGGCAAACATATATACATCACTGAAATCAGCCCCACATCACCCCACCCCCAAAAATTTCCTTTTATCATTTTATAAGGGCTTATTACTGCCCTCTAGCTTCCCAACCCTTATCCGCACTGGTCTGCATTTTCCAAAATTGTGCATAAGTTGAATTATGCATGTGTATTCTTTCTTTTGTCATGTATGTTATTTTTTTATCTGCCCTCTTTCACATGGTATAATTATTTTGAGATTCATTCATGCTATTGCAGATATTTCTTTTCACTACTGAGTAATATTCCATTATATAAATTTATAATTCATTTATCAATTCTCTGACTTTTGAGCATTTGTGTTGCTTCCAGGTTTTCATTGTTATAACTGCTGCTGCTGCTGCTAAGTCGCTTCAGTCGTGTCTGACTCTGTGTGACCCCATAGACGGCAGCCCACCAGGCTCCTCTGTCCCTGGGATTCTCCAGGCAAGAACACTGGAGTGGGTTGCCATTTCCTTCTCCAATGCATGAAAGTGAAAAGTGAAAGTGAAGTCATTCAGTAATGTCCCATGCGTCATGACCCCATGCACTGTAGCCTACCAGGCTCCTCCATCCATGGGATTTTCCAGGCAAGAGTACTGGAATGGGTTGCCATTTCCTTCTCCCCATTATTACAACTAAATGTCTATAAATATTCATGTATAAGTCTTTATGGGGACATATGTTTGTATTTCTTTGAGGTAAACTGTAGAGAGGAATGGCAGAATTATATAGTAAGTATGAATTTAACATTTTAGCAATTTCCAAACTGTTTTCCAAGGTGATATTTTATATTCTCACCAGTAAGGCATGATCTTTTTTACACCTGGTCGTGTCAGTGTTTTTATTTTAGCCATTTTGGTGTGCATACTTATCTTTTGCAGTGTTAATTTTTGTTTCCCTAATGACAAATTATGTTAAACATGTCCCGATGTGCTTATTTTTCCCTCTCTCAGTCTGCTTAGACTGCCATAGCATGATATCATAGACTCTGGGGCTTAACCAACAGAAATTTATTTTTCATAGTTTTGGAGGCTGGAAAACCCAAGATCCAGCTGCCAAATAATTTGGTATCCAGTGAGAGCTGTCTTCTTGGGCTTGCAGGAAATCGCCTCTATGCTATGTCCTCCCATGGCACAGAAAGACAGAGCGAGCTCTCTGATTTCTTCTTATTAAAAATGAGCACTAATTCTAATAGATCAGAGTTTCATTTCATGATCTAACTTCACCTTAGTTATTTCTTTATTCCAAATAAACCCACACTGAGAGTTAGGGCTTCAAAATTTATGGGGCACATAATTCAAACCATAGCAACTTTCATATAATTTGCTTGGTGAAATACCGTTTAAATCCTGGGCCTATTTATTTTTCTTGAGTTAGTTTTCTAATTACTCAGTCATAAGACCTCTTGATGTATTCTTGATACAAATCCTATGCCATATCTAAGTTTTGCAAATATTTTGATGTTACAGCTTGTCTGCTTGTCTTCTTATTTTCTTAGTGGTCTCTTTTAAAGAGCAAGAACAATTCTTTTTTTTTTTTTAACAGTCTTGAATTTTTCTTTTATAAATTCTGCCTTTTTAGTATATGTTTAACATATCTTTTCTAAACTTGAGGTTTCTAAGATTTGTTCTTGTATTTTCAATTAGAAGTTTTATAGTTTTTAATCTTACATAGGAGATCTACGATTCATTATAAGTCAGTTTCTGTGTTTGTGTGAATGAGGTAATTGTGGAAGTTTTGTATTTGCACAGATCTTCTAAAAGTTCCAACATCATTTGATTGGATTATCTTTCCCATTGAATCAATTTCACATCTTTGTCAAAAATCAATTGACATTTATTTATAGGTCTATTTTGTTCCATTGATGTTTCATTTAATATGTGACCCACAAAATTATTATTACTATATATTTACAACTGGTGAAGTAGGTAGCTTTTTGAAAGTGCTCTAAAGTTTTTAAAATTTCTTTCAAAGTTGTATTAGCTACTTATGGCTGTTGCATTTCAAAGTAAAATTTAAAATCAGTTTGTCAATTTATTTTTCAAAAATGTCCACCCTAATTTGATTAGAATTGCACTGAATCCTAATTGTGGGATTAGAAAGTCCAATTGTGGGAGAATTAGCATATTATAATACTCAGGTATTCGACCTTTGAGAACACATCTCTCCCTTTATTTGTTGTTCTTACTCAGTTGCTAAGTCATGTAGAACTCTTTGCAGCCCCATGGACTACAGGATGCCAGGCCTTCCATCTCCTGGAGTTCATCCATTGAATCTGTGATCCCATCCAACCAACTCATCTCTGCTGCCCTCTTTTCTTTCTTGCCTTCAATCTTTCCCTTTATTTGGTCTTATTTAATTTCTTTCTGTGATGCCTGTACTTTTCAGTGAGCAAGCCTTGCACAACTTTTGTCAAATTTATTCCCATATATTTCATATTTTCTTGCATTTATAAGTATTTTTACATTTAATTTCCTTTTTTTGTTGTTTTTATTTTTTTTTAATTTATTTAATTGCAGGCTAATTACTTTACAATATTGTAGTGATTTTGTCACACATTAACATGAATCAGCCATGGGTGTACAGATGTTCCCCATCCTGAACCCCTCCTCCCACCTCCCTCCCCATCCCATCCCTCTGGGTCATCCCAGTACACCGGCCCTGAGCACCCTGTCTCATCCATCAAACCTGGACTGGTGATCTGTTTCACATATGATAATATATATGTTTCAATGCTATTATCTCAAATCATCCCATCCTCGCCTTCTTTGACAGAGTCCAAAAGACTGTTCTATACATCTGTGTCTCTTTTGCTGTCTCTCATGTAGGATTATCATTACCATTTTCCTAAATTCCATATATATGCATTAATATACTGTATTGGTGTTTTTCTTTCTGGCTTACTTCACTCTGTATAATAGGCTCCAGTTTCATCCATCTCATTAGAATGGATTCAAATGTATTGTTTTTAATGGTTGAGTAATATTCCATTGTGTATATGTACCACCACTTTCTTATCCATTCGTCTGCTGATGGACATCTAGGTTGCTTCCATGTCCTGGCTATTAGAAACAGTGCTGTGATGAACATTGGGATACATATGTCTCTTTCAGTTCTGGTTTCCTCAGTGTGTATGCCCAGCAATGGGATTGCTGGGTCATATGACAGTTCTATTTCCAGTTTTTTAAAGTATCTTCACACTGTTCTCCATAGTGGCTGTACTAGTTTGCATTCCCACCAACAGTGTAAGAGGGTTCCCTTTTCTCCACACCCTCTCCAACATTTATTGTTTGTAGACTTTTGGATAGCAGCCATTCTGACTGGCATGAAATGGTACCTCATTGTGGTTTTGTTTTGCATTTCTCTGATAATGAGTGATGTTGAGCATCTTTTCATGTGTTTGTTAGCCATCTGTATGTCTTCTTTGGTGAAATATCTGTTTAGGTGTTTGGCCCATTTTTTTTATTGGGTCGTTTATTTTTCTGTAATTGAGCTGCTGGAGTTGCTTGTATATTTTTGAGATTAATTCTTTGTCAGTTGCTTCGTTTGCTATTATTTTCTCCCATTCTGAAGGCTGTCTTTTCACCTTGCTTATAGTTTCCTTCGTTGTGCAAAAGTTTTTAAGTTTAATTAGGTCTCATTTGTTTATTTTTGCTTTTATTTCCATTACTCTGGGAGGTGGGTCATAGAGGATCCTGCTGTGATTTATGTCAGAGAGTGTTTTACCTATGTTTTCCTCAAGGAATTTTATAGTTTCTGGTCTTACATTTAGATCTTTAATCCATTTTGAGTTTATTTTTGTGAATGGTGTTAGAAAGTGTTCTAGTTTCATTCTTTTACAAATGGTTGATCAGTTTACCCAGCACCACTTGTTAAAGACATTGTCTTTTCTCCATTGTATGTTCTTGCCTCCTTTGTCAAGGATAAGGTATCCATAAGTGCATAGATTTACCTCTGGGCTTTCAATTTTGTTCCATTGATCTATATTTCTGTCCTTGTGCCAGTACCATACTGTCTTGATGACTGTAGCTTAGTAGTATAGTCTGAAGTCAGGCAGGTTGATTCCTCCAATTCCATTCTTCTTTCTCAAGATTGCTTTGGCTATTTCAGGTTTCTTGTTTTCAATACAAATTGTGAAATTATTTGTTCTGCTGCTGCTGTTAAGTCACTTCAGTCGTGTCCAATTCTGTGTGACCCCTTAGATGGCAGCCCACCAGGCTCTGCCATCCCTGGGATTCTCCAGGCAATAACACTAGTTCTGTGAAAAATACCATTGGTAGCTTAATAGGGATTGCATTGAATCTATAGATTGCTCTGGGTAGTATACTCATTTTCACTATATTGGTTCTTCCAATCCAAGAACATGGTCTATTTCTCCATTTATTTGTGTCCTCTTTGATTTCTTTCATCAGTATTTTATAGTTTTCTATATATAGTTCTTTTGTTTCTTTAGGTAGATATATTCCTAAGTATTTTATTCTTTTCATTGCAATGGTGAATGGAATTGTTTCCTTAATTTCTCTTCCTGTTTTCTCATTGACAGTGTATAGGGATGTAAGGGATTTCTGTGTTAATTTTATATCCTGCAACTTTACTATATTCATTGATTAGCTCTAGTAATTCTCTGGTGGGGTCTTTAGGGTTTTCTATGTAGAGGATCATGTCATCTGCAAACAGTGAGAGTTTTACTTCTTCTTTTCCAATATGGATTCCTTTTATTTCTTTTTCTGCTCTGAATGCTGTGGCCAAAAATTCCAAAACTATGTTGAATAGTAGTGGTGAGAGTGGGCACCCTTGTCTTGTTCCTGACTTTAGGGGAAATACTTTCAATTTTTCACCATTGAGGATAATGTTTGCTGTGAGTTTGTCATATATAGCTTTTATTATGTTGAGGTATGTTCCTTCTATCCCTGCTTTCTGGAGGGTTTTTATCATAAAGGGATGTTGAATTTTGTCAAAAGCTTTGTATGCATCTGTTGAGATAATCATATGGTTTTTATCTTTCAATTTGTTAATATGGTGTATTACATTGATTGATTTGCAGATATTGAAGAATCCTTGCATCCCTGGGATAAAGCCCACTTGGTCATGATGTATGATCTTTTTAATATGTTGTTGGATTCTGTGTGCTAGAATTTTGTTAAGGATTTTTGCATCTATGTTCATCATACGTTTAATTTCTGATTGCTCATCACTATAATGTAGAAATACAATTGACTTTTGTAAGTTGATCTTCAATGCTGCAGCCTTACCAAACTCAGTTAATTCTAGGAGCTAATACTCTGTCCTGCTAGCTCATTTCACTTTGGTCCCTTCAGATTCAGCTCTAGAATCTGCCAGGTTCTGTTTCCCGACCACAAACTGGAAAGTCTCTCTAAAAATAAGCTGTAGGGGTTCCCTGGCAGTCCAGTGGTTAAAACTACATGCTTCCAAAAAAAAAAAAAAAAAACTACATGCTTCCACTGCAGGGGGCGAGGGTTCCATCCCAGGTTGAGGAACTTAAGATCCTGCATGCTGTGCAGTGCAGCAAAATAGAGAAACAAAATCATAAACAATAAGCTGAAGCAATCACAGGACTCACTTCTTTGTTTCTTGCCCTTTGTTTAATATCCAGTGCCTAACAATCCATTGTTTCATAAATTTTGATAATTTTTTGTTTCAGGCAGGAAAATAAGTATGATCTCTGTAGCTCCATCTTGGTTGGAATTGTGAGTCCACATTTACATTTAATAGCTTTATTTATTTAATATTCAGTTTACTGGCTTGTTTTCTATTTGAACAATCTGCTCTTTCCTTTTAATATTTTTTCTCTTTAGATTAAATAAGTACATTATTTAAAATGCACTTAGCTATTTATCTCCTCTGTTGATTTATCAGTTTTAACTTTGTTGTTTTGTTGTTGTTTTTGTTGTTGTTGTTATAGTGGTTGATGGGGTGTTTATAGCTGTGATTGCAAACTTTTTCTGTAAAGGACCAAACAGTACATGAAAGCTCATTTTCCCATCCTACAGACTCTGTCATAACTACTTAGCTCTGCTGCTATAGCATAAACAAAGTTGTAGATAGTGAGTAAAGAATGAGTATAACCATAAGTTGACAAGAATTTATTTGTAAAATCAGGTAATTGACTGGCTATGCCAACATCTGGTTTATACCATACATCTTAAACTCAAAAACAGTCTACCTTAAAGTAGACTACATATCACTTTGTATGTAGGATAAGAATCTCAAAAAGTATACTTTCCTTTCTCTCCTCCCAGCAATTTTGCTTTTTATGCCATACATTGTATTACTATATATCTATATATAATATAGATCTTTATTAGATAGTCCAGCTTTTATATATCTGTAAAAATATTTATGACCATAGTTTATGATAAATTTATGTTATAAAGTTCAGGATTGATCGGTTTGTTAGCCATCTGTATGTCTTCTTTGGAGAAATGTCTGTTTAGTTCTTTGGCCCATTTTTTGATTGGGTCATTTATTTTTCTGGAATTGAGCTGCAGGAGTTGCTTGTATATTTTTGAGATTAATCCTTTGTCTGTTTCTTCATTTGCTATTATTTTCTCCCAATCTGAGGGCTGTCTTTTCACCTTACTTATAGTTTCCTTTGTAGTGCAAAAGCTTTTAAGTTTCATTAGGTCCCATTTGTTTAGTTTTGCTTTTATTTCCAATATTCTGGGAGGTGGGTCATAGAGGATCTTGCTGTGATTTATGTCGGAGAGTGTTTTGCCTATGTTCTCCTCTAGGAGTTTTATAGTTTCTGGTCTTACATTTAGATCTTTAATCCATTTTGAGTTTATTTTTGTGTATGGTGTTAGAAAGTGTTCTAGTTTCATTCTTTTACAAGTGGTTGACCAGTTTTCCCAGCACCACTTGTTAAAGAGGTTGTCTTTTTTCCATTGTATATCCTTGCCTCCTTTGTCAAAGATAAGGTGTCCATAGGTTCGTGGATTTATCTCTGGGCTTTCTATTCTGTTCCATTGATCTATATTTCTGTCTTTGTGCCAGTACCATACTGTCTTGATGACTGTGGTTTGGTCTTTCTTTTAGTAATTTAAATTTTTTGCTCACTGTCTTTCCTTGTATTTCTTACTTTTGACAAGAAATCTGCCATTACACTTATCTTTGTTACTCTGTACATACAGTATCTTTACTTTTTTTTTTTTTTTTTAACAATTTGTGACTTGCCTTATTGTAGTTTTATAAATTATTTCTTGTGCTTGGTTGAAGTTTGCTGAGAGTCTCAGCAAACTTTTGTGGATATAAGTTATGGCAAATTTCAAAACAGTCTATCCATTTTTTTTTTCTCACAGGTCATTGGTACTGTGTTCATTTTCTCAATGTTTTTTATGTCTATAATTCATTCTGGATACTGCTTATTACTGTGTCTTAAACATAACTAAATTTCTTTTGTATTGCCTAGTCTCCATTTTTCATCTTAGACTTTGCATTTTTCTTCTCTTGAAGTTTAGATTTTGCCTTTTTAATATCTTCCTTCACACTACCTAAACATCTCAACCTATATGATATGGTTACAATAACTGTTTTAATGTCACTCTCAGCTACTGTGTCTGCTCTGGATTGGCTTTGATGAATTGATGTTTTTTCCTTTTTGGGTCACGTTTCCCTGCTCCTTATGTCTGGTAAGTTTAGCTTGTGTGGTAGGCAGCTCTTAGGATGACTCCCAAAGAGCCCTGCCTCCATTACTCACATCCTCCTGTAATCTCCTGCTGAGTGTGTGCTGGCCATATAACTAGCTTCTGGAAAAGTGATAGAATGCCACTTAAGGTATGAGGGCTGCAGCATCACACTTGCTAGCTGAACTCTGTTGCCTTCTTAGCTCATATCTTTGAAGCAGCAACCTGCAATGTTATAGAGGCGCATGTGGCAAGAAATTGAGGGAATCTCCTGACCAACAGACAGTGAGGAACTAAGGGGACCAGCTCAACATTTGCCTGCAAGGTACTTTGCTGAATCCTGCTAATAACTATGTTAGCTGGAAATCAGTTGTTGCTTAGTTGAGCCTCGATATAAGCAGAGCTTGGTAGATAACTTCTTAGCCTGTGAAAGACCCTGAAATATATTCCTAGCCAATCCAGGTCTAGAATATTGAGGTGCAAAAACCATTTTTAGCCACTGAATTTGTCACATAGTTCATCATGAAGTAATAGTTAAATTTTCATAGCAGACAATGTGAAATTGGTCTTACTTGATATGGTATTCCTGTGAATGTTCTTAGACTTTGTTCCTGACATGTTGTTAAATTTCTTGGAAAAAGCTTGACCCTTTTAGGTCTTGCTTTCATGATTTGTTGGGTGGGACCAAGGCAGTATTCATTCTAGGACTATATGTTCCTATATATTCCCTGGTACTGAGTTAAGACTGTTCTTAGTGTTCTGTGAATGCCCTGTGAATCATGGAGTTTTTTCTGTTGGGCTGGTGGTAAAAGGCAGTAGTCCCAACACTCTGTGATCACTTCTAGGTTATACTTTCTCCGCCTCAGATGTTCTCCTTACATATGTGATACCCCAGTAAATTATACTTCAGGTGCATACACTCTGAGTCATGTTTTGTGGAGTCTCCCAAGGTCTCCAGAGGGACTGAGCCATAGTTACCACAGGATTTACTTGCTCATTAACATACTGCATATTAGCTTTATAGTCCTCTCTTTCTTAGTTCCTTGTTCAACTACAAACATCCCCTGAAATTGCCTCCCAATCAATTTGCACTCAAATAGTGGCCAGCATCTTTTTGGGAGTGAATCTAACCTATGACAGACCCTTTTGTCAGTGTTATGTTGTTATTTTACCAGAAATGATCATTGTTTTACTCAACCATTGTTGTGTTTAAACTTGTCACCGGAATATTATTTTTTTTGCTCACCATTCCTTTTCATATCTAAGGTCTTTCTTTTAGGATCTCTTTCTCTTTCCACTTTCCCATGCAGTATATTCCTTAGATATATCTATTTTTCTTCTAGATTTATTGAGATGTAATTGACAGCACTGTAAGTTTGTGTGCAGCATAATAATTTCACTTACATACATCATGAAATTATTAACACAATAATTAATACATTTAGTGAGCATCTCTCACCTCATATAGATACAAAAGAAATATAAAAAAAATATTTTTTTCCCTGTGATAAAACTTCTTAGGATGTACTCTTTAAAGTTCACATATAGCATACAGCAGTCCTTATTGTATTAATGTTGTACATTACATTCCTAGTACTTATTTATCTTACAACTAGAAGTTTGTACCTTTTGACCATTTTCATCCAATTCCCTGCCCCCTGCATTCCCTGCCTCTGATAACCACATATAACTCTTTTTCTATGAGTTTGTTTTTGAAGTATAATTGACCTACAATATTATGTTAGTTCATGGTACACAACATAGTGACTCAGTATCGCTATACCTTACAAAGTGATCACCATGATGTCTAGTTAATGTTTGTTACCATACAAAGGTATTGCATTATTATTGATTATATTCCCTACACTGTACATTACATATCCTAAAAGTTTGACCTTGAGCTTCCTGAATCTAACAATAGATGCTTGGTGTCAATTCAGGAACATTCTTAGAGTTACCACTTCAAATATTACCACTTCTTATGCTTCTTCTATTTTTCTGAAACTCCAATTATAAGAATATAAATTTTGTGCTGTTTTCATATTGGAGCCCCACATCCCTAGAGATTTATAAGAGAAAATTCTTTTAGACTGGTTTTAAAATATGCTTGTCTAAAGAGTATTTCTGTTTGCTTCTGCTGGATGTCTAGAGTACCATCAACCTGGAACTGCTTTCATTAACATACTTAGCTTGGAGGTTTGGGGGTTTCACTGTAGCATGATTTCATTTCCAAAGCTATATGAGATGTGGCTTGTGGTTAAAAATTCAAAAGAAGAAAACTCTTTACACACACCATTAAAACTAAGTCAGGAAAGTTACCTTAGAGTCTTCTTTTTTGGCACCTCTTTGTTCTGATTCATTATTTCACTGAAAGTGTGGTCCTTAACCATTTCTGGCTTTCTGCAGATTTCTGTTTATAAACCTCCCATATCCATACCTCCTGCCTTGAATGATCAGTTAAAATTAAATATCTGGGTTATTAGTCATCAAGGCTTACTTTTTGCATAGCCCCTAAAAAATATTTGATAAGTTGTAGATTTATGATCTAAAATTTTGCAAGCTAAATTTTAAATGATTGTGAAATACACAGCCTCTTGTGTTTTTAATATTGAAATTTCAGAATAAAACTGTTACTTTACACTTTTAAATGTTTTCAATAGAACCTAAGTGAGTTAATACCTATTATCCACATAAAAGTACATTGTGATGTTATATTTTAACATTTAGAAACCTTACATTGTTCCCTATGCTAACATGGTCCTATGTGTAGCCCCACATGTTGCACAAAGATCCTACAGTCTGTGGTTTAGGTTAGCAATGGATTTTATTTGTGGGAAGCCAACAAGACTATGGTCAGCAACAGAGAAGGCATGAACCCTTATGCTCCCATTGTCCCATGGTCCAGCAGAGTGCACTGCTGGACAGGTTTTATGGATTGTATTCCAGTGAATGGACATTCTCCTACATTTTTCTCCTGAAAGCTATGGAAAATATGGGAGATGTCTTATAAGTGAAGAGTCACATGAATATCTTGCACACCTACAAGTCTGAATTTGAATCAGCATTTTACAAGAACTATTTGGAATACCTGATACTCATTAACCATAAGTATTGAGACCAACAGGAAATTGTAGACCACTGCAGTGGTAAAAAGCCACTGGTCCCATTGGAAACTGGTTTTTAATATAATCACTCCTTCTGAGAAGGAAAGAATCCAATTTAGCTCATGAACCAAGCAATCTGGCCTAAGTATGTTGGATTATTTTCAGTCAGCCAAGTGCCTTCCTTCATCAACTCATATTTGCATGACATTTCCTACACAAGGAATTTACTCTATAATGCTATATTTTATGCATGAGCATTTTTTTTGTGGCTCTCTCTATCGTATTTCTCAAGTAAATTATATTTATAAATTGAAATTGATTTTTCAGTTCCTATAAAGCCCTAAATGTTAACAAGGTTTCTTTGTATTAAATTACTACATAATTATTAATAGTACACAATTGATTAAAACATGAAAAATAAAATTTTACTGGAAATGTATTACTTAATGAGATGGATAGGTCTCTTAAAAATTAATTCATATACTCACAGAATGAATGTGACTTATTGCTAGCATAAAATAAGCTTCAATGGAAATTAACAGAAAATGAAGAGAGAGTAGATGGTCTACCAATCAATTTAGGGCTTACAAAACAGGCATTAATAATTGTTAAGGACATTGTTTACAACAAAATTCTCAACATATTCCAAGTAGATTAACATAAAACAAACAAGTACATGAAATGCATAAATAGTTAGGCATATTATTAGTTGCCTGGTGATGGCTGTCAAGCATCCAAGTAAAAATAGTGATAAGAATTTTTCAGTGTCCAATAATTATTGCCAAAATTTAATGCAAATGGTCCTCTTATAAACTGCAATAACTGTTTAAACTTATCTCTGATATACATTTTTGGAATCAAAGATATAACTTTGATACGTCAAAAGATGACTTCTATTTGAAAGCATGCAAAATAAGCAGCTGAGGCAATTCTTTGATTACAGAGACTAAAGAAAAGATTATTTTGAATTAGTCTTTTAAAATATTTGTTTTTTGAAACTTTATTTCCTTTTTACTTTCATTTTTCCATCTCTTTTTTTTTAATGTTCATTTTTTAAACACTTCAGATTTTTTTTACCAGGGCTTCCCTGATAGCTCAGACAGTAAAGAAGCTGCTTGCAATGCAAGAGACCCAGGCTTGATCTCTGGGTCAGGGAGATCCCCTGGAGAAGGGAATGGTGACCCACTCCAGTATTCTTGTCTGGAGAATTCCATGGACAGGGGAGCCTGGCAGGCTGGAATCCATGAGGTCGCAAAGAGCACTTATATTAGATATTTTTATACATAAAATTCAATACAATTTAGGTGGTTAAAATTTTGATATTTAACTTTTTTGGGGGTGAAGGGCGTGAGAAAATAATATTAGGAAGGGTAGGAGGGAAAACTAGAAATAGGAATGCTGCTGCAAACTTTGATCACAGGCATATGCTCAGACAGATGAATTTTAGGGAAAAATACAGATGGAAGCTAATGTGAAATTTAATGTAAAGCTTCTGTGCCGCATCGACAGGAAAGTCCGAGTGTAATCTGGAAGCATCCACTGCAGTGTGAACACCTCTGATCCAGGATCATATGTACAAAAGGCTAGAGTGGACTTCAAACTTAATTTAGTTCTTTGCGTTTTTGGTCTCTAAGGATTTTTTGGTCTTAATTTTTGGTCTCTAAGGATTTCCCTTACTTTCCTGCCACAGAGTTAGGCAAATTAGTGTCCATTAAGAAAGTTAGTTAAAAATGTAAGAATATACTTTTTAATTTGGATTTTTCTTTTTTTAAACTGGAAGTGTTTTGCTTTGTCTTTTTTTAAAGGAGAAGAGGATGGCTAATATGCTAATATACATAAAACAATATACTTCCTGTTATTTAAAAAAAAGTTAAATGAATTATTTTTACTTGGATTTTTAAAATTATTTATGTTTTCTCAAAATTCTTAGACTAATGAATTGTTCAGATATATTTGAAATTCATAAGGAAAAGAACGTGGTTACTTTAGTCAATGAATTATTAAGTAGCCTATTGCTATATGACCAGCAGTTGTTTAATTGATAAAATTAAGGTTATAAACAAGAGGCAGAATAGTGTCAAATTTGTACTATGCAATAAGGATCCTTAGGCAAATACGTTTTTAAGATAACAGAAATTTATTTTCAAGGTCACCTGGCTATTGAATCTTCTTTGTTTTGCCTTTCTGATGATAATGTGAGTCTAATGTTTGTATACTTCCCCTAAAATGGAAGGTGATTAGTATAAGATAATTCAGGACTGTTGATGTAACCTATGTGTATAAAATAGCAGTAACACATAAGCACTAGCTTTTGACTGTGTGACCTTATCTGAAATTCTAGGGGCCAAGAAGCATTTTTAAGATCCTGTGCATATGTTCTTGACTTGTGTAGCCACCACACTTTTGCTAAGATTTTCCATACCATGCTAATCAGATGAGGTGCTAAAAATCAAGGGTATAAGTAAGTTTGCTGTTACTTATTAATCCATAATTGCATGACATGCTTCAGGTGGTATCAGAAATGGATTTGGCAAGATAACCATGGCTCCTATGGTTTGGATTTAAGGGAGTCAGAAAGCTATAGGAGAGAATCTTGAGCTAAGAATATGTCTGAGAGACAAGCTGATGAAGAACTTTACAACACTGAGTTTTTGAGGAAGGTTTTGTGAGGGAGTTATAATTAGTGGGATTTTGGCACCATTCACTTCTTTCTGACTGACTGGATTAGTAGATAATTAACCCTATTGGTTGGGTCTCCCTAAGCAGTTAGACAATCAAGGCCCTCCAAAGACAATTGGAGATACAAGGATGTAGGTGGTCCTTGACATTTGAGGCAAAAATTAAATTGATGAAAATTGTACTTATGAGAGTGGATGAGTGCAACTGAGAAAATTTTGCCCCTCTTGTTAAGTAATTTTCGCTATGTGATTTTGCACCAAGGAAGAGCCTGGTTCCAGTGTATTCATTTTGTTGTTTTTAAGTTGTCTTAGAACAACACTGTTTTAAAAAGTATGTGCTAGATTTTCACCCTCATATAATTCTCTACCTGAGAATCTTCAATATAGAGAGATTGGGTTAAAATTAGTGTTCGGTGGGATCAGAGTTTATTTTGAATATAGGATCATGCCTCTGGGCTTATTCAGTTGTTCAGTCATGTCTTTGGGACCCCATGGACTGTAGCCCACCAGGCTCCTCTGTCCATGCAACTACCTAAGCAAGAATACTGGAGTGGGTTTCCATTTCCTTCTCCAGGTTTATAGGACAATAACATGACACAAAAAGTGTTTCTTTTTCAAACTCTGTTGCTGCCCACTAGACGAAGACTATCAGAACCAAACCTATAGTCAAACTAAGTTGGATTTATGACGTCTTGCAATGAGGATGACTGCATATACATGGAACCTGAGGCAGGTAAAGAAGAGGGTTTCATTTGGGTTTGGTTTTGAGAAGGGGCTTGTAATGGGGGTTAGACTTATGTTAGGTGTTGTAGGGGAAGTTTGTGGTAGGTATTTTGGTGAAATATGGTTTTCTTGTGGATTGGGTAGTGCTAGAAAGAGGGTGAAGTTTTATGGTTGGGCTTTTTCTTTCTTTCCTTTATTTGTATTTGGCTGTGCTGGTCTTCATTGCTATGGGGACTTTCCCCTAGTTGCAGTGAGCAGGGGCTGCTCTCTAGATGTGGTGAGCAGGCTTTTCATTGTGGTGGCTTCTCTTGTTGTGGAGCACAGGCTCAATAATTGTTGCACAGGGGCTTAGTTGTTCTGCGGCATGTGGGATCTTCCTAGACCAGGGATCGAACCCATGTCTCCTGCCTTGGCAGGCAGATTCTTCACCAGTGAGCCACCAGGGAAGCCCTCTTTCTTTCTCTTTATTGTTATTATTTTTAATCTAGGAGGTGGAAAAAAAAGAGAGAGGCTTTAAAAAAAAGGCATCTAATGAGAGAATTCTCTTATGTGAGCCAATAAAATCTGATTGGCTATTTTTGTGGTTTCAAGCATAGCCTTAGTTTGGTCTGAGTTTAAACATTCTTATGGAATGGTTTTGTTTTGAATTGCCTCATCATGGTCAGAAAGTGATCCACGATGATGGTATACTGAAATTATTTATGTCCTATAGAAGAACTATCATATGATGATGGCAAGGATGCATAATACACAAGATGTTAGAGAATTCATTAATACCAACCTCAAGGATTAGTTCTCAGTTAAAAATAATACAACTGTGTTATAAAATAGATGTCATTATTATTCTCATTTTATAGATAGAAGAAATGAGGTTGAGGGCTGTGAGGTGTTTCCTAGGTCACACAGCTATTAAGTGGTGGAACAGTGTCACACAAGAGTCTGTATTTAACAAACAGACCGTGCTGCCCCATTTTCCCCAGGGTCTATACTTGGATATATGACCTACCTAGTTTCAATGAAATAGACATTGTAGAAATGGATTTATTGGGATCTGACTCAGTATGAGAACCATTAAGATTTAAAGGTGTTAATAGCAGAGTTGAGGAATGGTCAGAAGGAAAATACTATTTCCAGAAAGCAGGAAGACTGAAGCCAGATATATTATTCAGTGAATCTGGGAAAATTCCATGAATTTGACATTGCTAGAACTTACCTTCGTTTAGGGAGTATAAGAGCCCTTAAATGATTTAAGTGTCATGTCATCACGGGATAACTGAAATTTCCAGTGCTGATAAGGCCCTATATTGGATGAATAATGTTACCAAAATTGAGTCTTGAGGTTGTAGGGGAATATGTTGAATCTGTCCCTGGCTAGCTAGTGGAACCTCTCTGATACTGATAAAAATGACATATCCTTATGTTGATAAATCAATAAAGTAAACTAATGTTTTAATGGTTGTGTGTTGGCAGGGAACTAGAACATGGCATGTTCCTTCTTCCCAATCATAATCCATCTGATAAGAGTCAGGGGCCAATAGTTATTCCTGAAAAAAATAAAAAGTGTGTTATAAAAATGGTGTCATGGAAATAGTGATGTGGAAATAAGTTGCAGACTGCATTAAATAACCAGGAAGATAAAGTTAAGAAAAGAAATATGGCATTTGCTCTCACAGGGCATGTAATTGATTAAGAGTAGGCATTGGCAGGGCTTCCCTGGTGGCTCAGCTGGTAAAGAATCCTCCTGCCGTGTGGGAGATCTGGGTTTGATCCCTGGGTTGGGAAGATCCCCTGGAGAAGGGAATGGTTACCGACTTCAGCATCCTGGCCTGAAGAACTCCATGGACTATCTAGTCCACGGGGTTGCAGAGTTGGACACGACTGAGTGACTTTCATTTTCACTAAGGCATTGGGAAAGGAAAGCATACTGCAAATAAAATGCAGTAGAATTAATCATGAATTAACATTGGCCAAAAAAACAAATTAGAAATAAAATCCTGAAAGTTCACGCAATTAGGTGTAACAGACTATCCATAGTAAAGGAGCTGAAGAAAGAGCTAGCAAAAGAGATGGGGAAAACCACAATTCAACTAATCACTCATTAATAAATTCAACATTTAATGAGTCCTACTTCATATCAGGCATACCTCTATGTATGGTGTGGAGGCTGGAGCAGTAATTTAAAAAATAAAAAGACAAACTTCTTACCTTTGTGGCACTTACATCATGGTTGAAGAAACAGATAATAGATAATCATAGATAAGTTCAGTTCAATTCAGTTGCTCAGTCATGTCTGACTCTTTGCCATCCCATGGACTACAGCATGCCAGGATCCCTGTCCATCACCAGTTTCCAGAGCTTGCTCAAACTAATGTCCATCCAGTCGGCATCACTGACTGGATAGATATTAGATGGTGAAAAAGGCCATGAAGTTGGAGAGGTAGTGGTTTTTAAAAAGCATAAGTGTCTCAGAAACGAAGAGATTTCCTGAACTCTGTTTTCGTTTAAAATAATTTCCTTTGAAGCTTTGAAAGAAATTAAAATTGTTTTAAAACTAAGAAATATCAATGGCAATTAAAATTGTAATTTTTTAAAAAACAAATTAACATGGAAAATGAGCCTACTAACAAACTTACTACTTTGGGCTATCGATGTTCCCTTCCATTATGTCAGATTCTCTGGGCCACTAATCCCAATACTGTATCAGAAATCCGTGTTCTCTCTCTCTGGCATGTTATGTAGCACCCTCAACCATCGCCTTTTAGCTTGGTTCTTCAAAGGATTTTTTAATGATAATTCATTTCTTTCCATTGAAGTATGGTCGAGTTACAATATTAGTTTCAGGTATACAGAATGGTGATTCAGTATTTTCACAGATTACACCCCATCCGTTATTACCCCTAATTTGTCCCTATACCTTCCTTTTCCCCTTTGGTAACCAGTAGTTTGCCCTCTACATCCATCAGTTTGTCTCTGCTTTGCACATATGTTCATGCATTTTTTTTCTACATGCCACAGGTAAGTGACATCACCCAGTATCAACCTCACTGTCTGACCTACTTCATCAAGCACAATATTTTCCAGGTCCATCCACATTGCTACAAGTGGCAAAACTTCACACCCCTTAAGGGTTGAGTCATATATATACATATCTTATTATTTATTTATTTATTTTTATTGAAGCATAGTTGATTTACAGTGTGTTAGTTTCAGGTGTGAGTTTCCCTTGTGGTTCAGTGGCAAAGAATCTGCCTGCAATGCAGGAGACCAGGGTTAGACCCCTGGGTTGGGAAGATCCCCTGAGGAGGGCATGGCAACCCACTCTAGTACACGTGCCTAAAGAATCTCACAGACAGGGGAGCCTGGCAGTCTGTAATCCACAGGGCTGCACAGAGTCGGACATGACTGAGGCAACTAAGCAGCCGTAGCAGCAATTTCAGATTTCAGCAAAGTGACTCAGCTGTGGCTGTTGTTCAGCTACTATGTCCTGTCCGACTTTGTGATCCCTTGGACTGCAGCAATCCAGGCTCCCTTGTCCTTCTCTGTTTCCTGGAGTTTGCTCAAATTCATGTCCATTTAGTCAGTGATGCTATCTAAGCAGCTCATCCTCTGATGCCCTCTTCTCCTTTGGCCTTCAATCTTTCCCAGCATCAGGATCTCTTCCCATGAGTTGGCTCTTCTTACCAAGGGGCAAAAGTTCTACCGCTTCAGCTTCAGCTTCAGCATCAGTCCTTCTAATGAATATTCAGTGTTGATTTCCTTTAGGTTTGACTGGCTTGATGTTGTTGTTGAAGGGACTCTCAAGAGTCTTCTCCAATACCACAATTTGAAAGTATCAATTCTTCAGCTCTCAGCCTTCTTTATAGTCCAACTGTCAGAACTGTACATGACTACTGGAAAAACCATAACTTGGACTATACAGACCTTTGTCAGCAAAGTGATGTCTCTGCTTTTTAATATGCTGTCTAGGTTTGTCATAGCTTTTCTTCCAAGGAACAAGTATCTTTTAATTTCATGGCTGCAGTCACTGTCTGCAGTGATTTTGGAACCCAACAAAATAAAATCTGTAACTATTTCCACTTTTCCCCCTTCTATTTGCCATGGACCAAATGTCATGATCTTAGTTTTTTGAATGTTGAGTTTTAAACCAGTTTTTTCACTCTCTTCTTTTACCCTCATCAAGAGGCTCCAGATCTTCTTTACTTTCTGCCATTAGAGTGGTATCATCCACCTATCTGAGGTTGTTGATATTTCTGCCTGCAATCTTGATTCCAGCCTGTGATTCATCCAGCCCTGCATTTTGCATGATGTACTTTGCATGGTGAGTTAAATAAGCAGGGTGACAATATAGATCCTTGTTATACTCCTTTCTTAATTTTGAACCAGTCAGTTGTTCAAAGTTTGGTTCTAACTGTTGCTTCTTTACCCATGTATAGGTTTCTCAGGAGACAGGTAAAGTGGTCTGTTATTCCCATCTCTTTAAGAATATCCCACAGTTTGTTTGTTTGTGATCCACAACAGTTTGTTTGTGATCAAAGGCTTTCGTATGGTCAACTAAGCAGAGATAAATGTTTTCCTAGAATTCCCTTGCTTTCTCTAAGATACAATGAATGTTTCCAATTTGATCTCTGGTTCCTCTGTCTTTTCTAAACTTAACTTGTACATCTGGAAGTTCTTGGTTCATGTACTGCTGAAACCTAACTTGAAGGAACTAGCATGTGAAGTGAAAGAAACTGTCCAGTAGTTAGAACATTTTCTGGCCCTGCTCTTCTTTGGGATTGGAATGAAAACTGACCTTTTCCAGTCCTATGACCACTGTTTAGTTTTCCAAATTTGCTGGCATATTGAGTGCAGCACTTTAACAGCTTCATCTTTTAGGATGTAAAATAGCTCAACTGTAATTCCATCACCTCTACTAGCTTTGTTCACAGTGATGCTTCCTAAGGCTCACTTGACTTCACACTCCAGGACGTCTGGCTCTAGGTGAGTGACCACATCATCTTGGTTATCTGAGTCATTAAGACATTTCTGGTATAGTTCTTCTATATATTCTTGCCACCTCTTTAATTTCTTCTGCTTCTGTTATCATGGTCATCCTTTAATGAAATGTTCCCTTGATAGCTCCAGTTTTCTTGAAGGGATTTCTAAGTCTTTCCCGTTCTATTGTTTTTCTCTATTTCTGTGCATCATTCTTATCTCTCCTTGTTCATCTCTGCATTCAGTTGGGTATATGTTTCCCTTTTTCTCTTGCTGTTTGCTTCTCTTCTTTCTTCAGCTATGTATAAAGCCTCCTCACACAACCACTTTGCCCTCTTGCATGTCCTTTTGTTTGGGATGGTTTGGGTCACTGCCCACCATACAGCATATAATTCCATCCACAGTTTTTCAGGCACTCTGTCTATGAAATCTAATCCCTTGAATCTATTCGTCACCTCCAGTATAATCATAAGGGATTTGATTTAGGTCATACCTGAATGGCCTCATGGCTTTCCATACTTTCTTCAATTTAAGTCTGAATTCTGAGCCACAGTCAGCTCCATGTCTTGTTTTCGCTGACTGTATAGAGCTTCTCCATCTTCAGCTACAAAGAATATAATTAATCTGATTTCAGTGTTGACCCTCTAGTGATGTCCATGTGTAGAGTCATCTCTTGACTTCCTAATTTTGCATTCCAATCCCCTATGATAAAAAGGAATTTTTGTGGGTTTTTTTTTTTGTTGTTGTTGTTGTTGTTAGCTCTAGAAGTTCTTATAGGTCTTCATAGAGCTGGTTAACTTCAGTTTCCTTGGCATCAGTGGTTGGGGCATAGATTTGGATTACTGTGATGTTGAATGGTTTGCCTTGGAAACAAACAGATCATTTTGTCGTTTTGAGATTGCACCTAAGTACTGCATTTCAGACTCTCTTGTTGACTGTGAGGGCTACTCTATTTCTTCTAATGGATTCTTTCCCACATTTGTAGATATAATGGTCATCTGAATTAAATTCACCCATTCCCGTCCATTTTAATCCACTGATTCCAAAGTATTGGAGCTTCATCAGAAGTCCTTCCAATGAATATTCAGGGTTGATTTCCTTTAGGACTGACTAGTTTGAGCTCCTTGCTGTCCAAGGGACTCTCAAGACTCTTCTCCAGCACAATGCAAAAGCATCAGTTCTTCAACATTCAGCCCTTTTTTATGATCCAACTCTCACATCCATACATGACTGCTGGAAAAACCATAGCTTTGACTGAATGGACCTTTGTTGGCAAAGTGATGTCTCTGCTTTTTAATATGCACATACACACATATATTTATTTATTATTTTCAGAATCTTTTCCCTTATAAGTTGTTATAAAATATTGACTAGTGTTCCCTGTGCTATACAGTAAGTCTTTATTTGGTTACCTATTTTATACATAGTAGTTTTTTTAACCCCAAACTCCTAATTTATCCCCCCCCCCCTTTCTATATCCAACAAGTTCTTTATCTATCTGTCTACCAGTTGGCATTTGGGCTGCCTCTACATCCTGACCATTGCAAACAGTGCTTCATGAACACTTTAGTGCATGTATCCTTTTGAACTAGTGTCATTTTTCTGAATATGTACTGAGGAGTAGAAATGCTGTACCATATGGTAAGCCCTTTAAGAAACCCTCGTACTGTCATCCAGAGTGACTGCACCAATCCATATTCCCACCAACAGTGTAGGAGCCTCTCCTCCATGCTCTCGAACACCTGTTACCTGTAGACTCCTTGATGATAGCCACTCTGCTAGGTGCAAGACAGCACATCACTGCTGCTTCGATCTGCACTTCTCTAATAACGAGTGATGCCAAGCATCTTCTCATGTGCCCATTAGCCATCTGCACATCCTCCATGTTAGCCTCCTTGATTTACACTGAATACAGGTCAGTGACTCGGACAGTCTTCATTTCTTTTTATATCTCATCTACTGTGAATTTTCCAAATCTGCACAAAAGTTGGGAGATATGTCTTGCCCTATTTGCTACTTACATCCTTTTTTAACCTTGAACAAATTATGTAAACACTGTGAATCTATTTTATTATCTGTAGAAAGGGGATAATAGCATCTAACAGCAACTATTAAAAATCAAATGAGAATATATGTAGAAAAGCATTTTGTAAACTGCAAAATTCAAAGCAAATATAATTGATTATTATTTTTTTTACTATGCTACCCTGCAGTGGCTTGCCAACACTTCTTAACAGTAATGCAATTTAGTGAGATTCATTTCACTTTTCTCCACTGCATCCACAGACTCCTGATTTTTAAAAATTCTTCAGCACTGCAGATTAGAGATAGAGTGATATAAAAAGTGCTGTAGCTTATATTAACACTTTCCTATAATAACTTCTTTTTAAAAATTTCTAATGGCTCATAACAGAAATTTTGGAGTTCCTATCCCCTATCAAACTAAATATGCCTCATGGAAATCCAGGACTGTATTTACAGCTGTAGGCCACTCTCATTGCATATACGATATCCAAACACTGCTCAGCTGAAAGTGGCTGATTTTGCAGTCTTATTATTGGTGCCAGTTTTCAGAATCTCTTCCACATTCTTTCTACCACAGCATATGGCTTTGCATGGTCTATTCAGTAAATATTCATAATTATTCCACTGAGCTTTGGTGACGATGAATGTGTGTGCTATTGCAGATAAATTGTGCAATCTGCAAGGAAAACAAAGATGAGTTTTTGCTTGGGTATTTTTACTCATTTGGTGGTGAAGGCAGATGCTCCACTCCATAGAGAAGCAGGGCATTGCTCTGGAGAGAGGGATGCTGAGGCAGTCACATGCTCTGCATCTTCCTTGTTTGTGCTTCATGACTGATTAGCATGCCTTCCACGAACACTTCTGATATATGGAAGTAACTACTTTCCATACAAGGTTATGAGAATAAGGTAATGCATGCAAAGGATATTCCTTTCCATAAGCAAAAACTGAACTAGGAATATAAACATTGCATGATATAAAACCAAAATATTTTAATATCTCTTCATTAAATATTAGAGGTTGCTTTCTTGTGTTACAACACAGTGAACACTTAGACAAAGGCAGTAGCCAAAGTTGCATCAGCAACCGATAAAGGTTTCTTTGTTTTTTACTTTTCCCCTGCTAACCGTTATCCTCAAACCTAATAGATAAAATCATGAAATCTCTCTTTCTAAGTTTTACAGTAGAATAAAATAGTTACAAATAGTTCCCAGGAAGCTAGAATTACTACTGTCAAAGAAAACCGCATGCCCAATTACCAGTATTTCATATTTCTGAACACAAGAAAATATGAAGTATGACCCAAATTCATTTGTGCATTAGGCTAGAAATACACTGGGATTTTCTTTTCTGTGAGAAAATGATTCTTTATAAGAGAAAGGATGAAATGGCTTTAATGTGGATTTACTATTGCCATTGCTGTCTGGGTAAATCTTCACATTTTACTTTTGAACCCCAAAGAAATCATCAAGTCACAGAATTAGTGAGTGATCCCTTTTGTACAAGCTTGAGGTCTGATTTGGTAGAAATGTATCCACAAATTCTATGAACAAGGACAGGAAGGTCTGAGTATGCCAGGGCTACAGGTTCATAAGAAGCTAATAAAGCAAAAGGCAAAGAAAGAAGCATGCCTTCTCTTTGAAAAAATATTCTTTAGATTCTAGCAAAGTCATTGCAAAACACTGAGAGTGCATTCGGGCACAATGTGATAATGCCCAGTCTTCACAACTCGCTTTAGTTTATAAAAGTGACTGCAACCCCATTTTGTTCCTGGAACTACTAGAAAACATGGAACTGGAGAAAACTTCTACCCTATTTTAATACTCACTAGTCACCCAGCTAAATGATTTCAGTTAACAGTGGTTATAATATGCAGAATATTAGTATTTTGAGGGAGGTAGGGAAGAGAGAGTGGAACTAAATACTGTGTATAATTATATTTTTATAAAGGCCTCTAAATAAGGCCTCTAAATAAACAATTTTCCTCAGCAAGCCTATTTACATAGCCCTTTATCTTTTGGAATATCTTTTGCTAGGTCAAATGAAAGGAAATAGGGTGTCTCTGAGGCTGTATGAAGGAAATGCAAAGGAAGGAAATGATGCGGAGGAAAAAGTGGCCTCATTTACGTTTACTGGGTTCTTGGCCAGTAGCTTTGAGTCAACATTCTGCTGGAGGCACTCTGCTGACTTCTAATGGACTGTAGAGGAGAGGTCCTGCTCAAGTAGCAATGATTGTGGACCACAGGCAAGCTGTTGCCATTTCCCCCTTTGTGTTTTTGCCTTTTGTCTTTGACCGTAGAAAGAACAATCCTCAGCTAATATCTGCACTGACAAGTGAAGCTGGAAGGGCTCTGCAGCACCCATGGGTGCAGTATTGGTTCACTCATTAAGCAATGATGACCTTGCTTTTAAATTAGGGAGTTGTTTTCTTCCAAAAGGAACTCACAGACAATTTAAATTTTTCTGTTTGTTTGTTTGCATAGATGCAGGAAAAGAAAGTTTCCTTCAATTCTAAGGTCTTAAGAGATATTTCCTTGGTTCTCTGGGACTGAATTTAGAGACATTTTATATGGGCGAAGAAGAGCCAAGGCATTGATGTTCCATTTAAAAAGACCACAACAAATACATTATGTGTGAGCAGAAATATTCTAGGACATATGGGGAAATGTTTATTCCTTTCCATTTTTCACTTATTTATCATTGCCCCAACTTCTTTCAACGTTGGTTCAGGTCAGTTTATTTAAAAAACCCAAATGGAATGGCACATATCTCAAGTTGGGCTCCTCAGAAGCAAATTCTGAGATGAATATTCATATTAAAGTGAAATATTATTAAGGAAAAAAAAAGCAGAAAGAGGAGAATCTGTACTTGGAAAAGAATGAGGTCAAATAAAAGTCTGTAAGTATGTGTCGTTCTCCATTCCATATGAATTCAAACCACTTCTGATTTTCTTTCCTAAATAGTAGTATGTATTAAAGAGAACATCCATTTGTAGATCAGTTTGCATACCAAGTGCCCAAGGGCCTATTGGTGTGCTGTGGCAGGGACACTACCTTTCTAAAACAGCAGTGTAGGTAAATGGCCATAGAATCCTCTGGGGAAAGGTCGGAGGAATCACTACTGAGGACACATTGCCCTATAGGGCCCTTTCCAGTCCATATTGACATTGTCCCTCACTGTATGGGCTGTTTCTTGCAACTTCACAGAGGTTACTGTCTTTTGTTTGTATTACAGCCATTCAGTGCCCCCTTTTCCTACAAGTTTAATGCTTAGTCTCTGCTATTCTCGAATCTTATTATACTCCTTAACATTAGAGAGACCATTTTCATAAATGCAACCTCTATCATTAAGTTTTCTGTGCAGAAGACAGCTCACATTGAGCTTCTTTACAATGCCAGTGTCCCCTCCCCCAGCAAAGTTATCCTTATAGTCTTAGTGAAGGTAGTGTCTTCTGAGATCAGAAGAAAAAAGAACTAAGGGAAGAGGTTGGGGTTACTGGGTTTTTCTTAACTGACCCAGTTAGGATAGCCACCTCTCTTAGGTCACTTTTATATTCCTTCCAAAATACTCTGCTAGGGCATTTCTGGCAATACTGCTTAATTATTATTATTTTTTCTTCCACTTTTATTGAGATATAACTGACATACAGGATTGTATGTGTTTAAGATGCACAGCACAATAATTTGACTTCTGTACATCATGAAATGATTACCACAACAAGTTTAGTGTACCTCATCTCATATAGACAAAATTTTTAAAAAGGAAAACAAAATTCATTGTGATAAGAACTCTTAGGATTTCCTGCCTCAACAACTTCACATATATAACAGTATTAATTATATTAATTATGTTGTACATTACATCCCTAATACTTATTTATCACAACTGGAAGCTTGCACTTTTTGACTACCTTCATCCAATTCCCCCACGTACCCCACCTCACCTCACTTCTAATAACCACAAATCTGATCTATTTTTCTATGAGTTTGTTTCTTTGTAAAGTGTAATTGACCTACAATACTATGTTAATTCCTGGTGCAAAATATACTGATTCGGTATTTATATAATTAGAAAATGATCATGATAAATCTGGTTACCGTCTGTCACCATACAAAGGTATTACATTATTATTAACTATTCCCCACACTGTACATTTCATATTTGTGTCTCATTTATTTTGTAATCTATATGTATTTCTCATTTAATTTCTCTCACCTAACATTGTGTGCATGCTAAGTCGCTTCAGCCATGTCCAACTCTTTGCAACCCTTTGGACCACAGCCTGCCAGGTTCCTCTGTCCATGGGATTCTCCAGGCAAGAATATTGAAGTGAGTTGCCATGACCCCTCCAGGGGATCTTCCCGACCCAGGGACTGAACCAGCATCCCTTATGTCTTGTCTCCTGCATTGACTGGTGGGTTCTTTACCACTAGCGCCACCTGAGAAATCCCACCTAGCACTACTTCACTCTTAATATGAGCCATTACTTTTTCTAAGCTTTGAAGTCATTCATTCTTTTTCTTTCTCTCTCTGGCTGCATTGCATTTGTGGCATGCAGGATCTTTGTTGCATCATGTGAACTTTTGTTGCAGTGCACAGACTCTAGTTGTGATATGTGGGCCCAGTAGTTGCAGCATGTGGGCTCTCTAGTTGTGGCACTTGGGCTTAGTTGCTCTTGAGCAACTAAGGCCTGTGGATTCCTGGTTACCCAACCAGGGATAGAACCTACATCCCCTGCATGGCAAGGCAGATTCTCAACCACTGGACCACCAGTGAAGTCCCTGAAGAGTCATTCTAATTATAGTCAACTACTGTAACTGGATCAATAATGTCAAGCATAAGCTTGGTGGTCAGAGAAACAGAACTACACAAATGGCCAAATTTGGAACCTTAGCAAAATCTCCAATGCTGGAGTCACAGGCCAGATAGGGAAAGAGTATAACTCTGAGATTTGGGCTAGGGATATTAGAGAAGATTCAGTAAACAACACTGAACCCAAGAACCTTCTTGGTCTGCTAAGATAAACTGCTAAAGGCTAGCAAGGATAGAGTATGTCTGAGAACCATACAAAGGATTCAACTGTGGTGAATGCCTTGCAAACTGATAACTTCTATTCCTCAAGATCTACCAACCACCTCCTCTGGCTATTAAGCTAAATAAGTAGGTCAAGCTGCAGCAAGAACAGTTGGGAAAGATAGCCTTGCTATAAAGGAATAAAGGGATTACTAACTGAAAAAGTTACAGGACCTGATATGTGACAAAAAGAATTGTTGAGAATGCCTTAGAATGGATTCTGAGGGTGTATTTCTCATAGAGGAATGGGGAAGTAGGACCAGGAAGGGAAGAGGCTGACAAGATTGCAGTATCAAGCAAAGTCCTGCTCAACTTAACTCAGGCTCAGTTCGAGAGATGACTTTTGGGAACAGTGCAGACCTAATCTCCAAACTTGCTCAGAGGGGGAAGGTATGGATTATTTATACCCCTATGCCCCTCAGGCATTCATTAAAGGTGCCCCTTTTAGTAAAAAAGAATATTTAAATTTCCAGAAATTTAGCTCTCTGTGGGCAAAGGTAAAGCGATTTCTAGAAGCCTGACCAGAAAAGACGAATGTTGGCTTTTAAAACAGAAGCCTTATTGTTCGTTGTGCATAAAAGAACGTTCTAGGGATTCAAGGGTATGTGTACAGAACACTGACAGTGTCGGCCACAAAACCCTTTTCATTATGCTCCATGGTTCATGTAGAAAATTACTCCTGCATTTAGAGTGAGGTAAATTTCCATTACAAGTTGCAAGGGATGATCATAGGAATGACAAATACACTGTCAGTTGGTTCTATAGCCAACAGTTTTAATCTATTTTAAATGGAATATGTGCTTCTGCACTTGTTTTGATGGGTTTGTGTTAAAATTAAGCCATTCATGATTTACAAGCAAAAGTGTGGGTGATTAGCACAAAAAGCTGGGGTCTTGGTATGCAAACTGCAGCTGTGGAATAGATTTTTTTTTTTTGTTCTTCAATGTGAAGGTTTAATACAATTATGGCTTCATTAATTCTATGCACTATCCTATTTAGTAAAAGGCTTTCTGAGAAAACTAGATGAGGAATGAGGGTAGGCAAAGCCAGGGGTAATTTTCTTCAGAAAAAAAAAAAAAATGAAGTAATCAAATTGGAAGATATGAGGGTTTAGAGAATAGGCATCATTCCTTGTTAAATATTGAACAAAAGACACAGTTAGTAGAAAATTAAAATATCCTTTCAACATACTATTAAAGCTTTTGTAGACTTCCAAAAAATTTACACTCTAGTCTTCTATTAGGCAACATTATAGGCATGCATTTTCTAAAATTACATTATAGATCTATTTATTTTAGTTATAAAATTAACTTAAATTATATAATAGGGGAAAGAGAAAAAATATAATTGAAATAAGAATGGCCACAGGATGGCTATGGACCTCTGTTGTCTGACCCAAGTTCCTGTGCCTAACACACAGTGAGGTCAAACAAACTGAAACATCACAGTCCGGAGCAGAGAAAGTTTTATTGCAGGGACTGGGCAAGGGGGATGAGAGTGGATGGCATAGTCTGAACTTCCTGATGGTTTGAGGAGAGGTCTGCGTGATATGTGACCTTTCTCTGACTGGCTGGAGGTAAGGTAAGAGAAATCTCAGTCATCAGCCTTCTAGTTCCAACTAGTCTGGGGTCCACTTGCTTGTACTCAGTCTGAAATTACTGTACTCCACCTGTGTGGGGACCTTAGTTCCTATAGAAGAACTCAGAGATATATATTAGATTGCTACGCATATCCCATGAGCAGGAACCAGGACCTTGCCCCATCCCTGAACCATTGTTCCTTGACATTCTTTCTTTGTTTCCGCATGCCCTACTCCTCTAACTGAGTGTTCCCTGGTGGTTCAGATAGTAAAGAATCTGCCTGTAATGCAGGGGGTCTGGGTTTGATCCCTGGATTCAGAAGATTCCCTAGAGAAGGACAGGGCAACTCACTCCAGTATCCTTGCCTGGAGGACAGAGGAGCCTAGTGGGCTACAGTCCATGGGTCACAAAGAGTGGGATACTACTGAGCAATTAACACTAACACTCCTCTACATAGTAACTGTTTGAGTCTGCCCTTTTGAACTCAGGGATGGTCTAGGAGGCTGAAACCTTTTTCCTACAAATAATAAATGGGGGGTACAGAAGAAAGACTTTTTGTCCAATGGGCCTCATACTGCTCAGTTTTACCTTATACTTTCTGGTCTAAAACAAATGAAGAGATATATGGAACAGATGAGTATCTCCCCACAAGCCCAGCTGAGCCTGCTGCTGAAGCAGATTTGCCCCAACTCACCCACAGAGGCACATAGAACAAAAGGTTGCTGTGGCAAGCCACTAAGACTTGGGATGGTTTGCTATTCCAATAGCGTGTGTGTGCATGCTCAGTCTCTAAGTTGTGTCCAACTCTGTGACCCACCAGGCTCTTCTGTCCATGGGATTTCCCAGGCAAGAATACTGGAGTGGGTTGCCATTTTCTTCTCCAGGGGATCTTCACAACCCAGGTATCGAACTCATATCTGCTGTGTCTTCTGCGATTCCAATGACAGACTAACACAATAAATCAGTCCTTTAAATCTGAATACTCTACCTTTTTTATACACACTATATATTCTGATACTACACAATTATATCAAGTCTTTCCAGAAAAAAGCTTTATGGCTCTCAAGGTCAGTTTTATTAGGGACAGAAACAAAAAATAAGGTCTAAGTGGAAATAAACCATTGTTTTTGAGTTATGTGTTTTGAGAACATGAATCATCATTGACCTTGAACATTGTTCTACCTCTCTGGAACTCAAATACTGGAGAAGATGACCTGTAAAATTCCTTTAATTTCAATATTCTATGATTACTTGCATTGATTTTTGTTATAAGAGTAACATGAAGTCAAAGTCCCAGGAAGGATGCTAACTGTAGGAAACCCAGTCCCCTTAACACCTATTCTGTTCCCTCAATTTCACTTTAGTGAAACAGGTATATGTATGTGTGTGTGTGTATATATGTGTGTGTGTGTGTGTATAATGGGTCAACATCTCTGAGTAGTTTATATATAAACTACTATATATAACTACTCAGAGATGTTGATCCTTTGCAGAAATCATGGCTAGAATTTGGCAGAATAACACAGAAAAGTTGGTTAGAAACAACAAGTTTCCATTCTGTATGAACATGCAGAAATATACAGGCAAGTTATGAAAATTGATTGTGCTGACATCTGCAGAACCACATCAAGGATGGGTGGTGCTAAACACAGTAGTATACTTATAGAATTTGATAGTCTTCCTTTCCTCTAAGCAGTAGAGCCTGATCAACCCAAGATGTGGAGTAACTCACGTGTAAGGAAAAAGTGCAAAGATGAACAGTAATTGATTCTGTGGGGCTGTTCTATACCATGAAGTAAATACCCTTTTCCCTGTCTCTGCCCCCATCAGAATTAAATTATTATGTCATTTTCTTCAACTAGGGTATGATGTAAAGGATGTAAAAAAGCCTCTTTCTAAAACTCTCTCTTTCACACTTATAAAAATAGTTTAAATATCACCATTTCTATATATTTTCTGTAAATCATTTCCAGAATGATGACATATTACATCATTTTGTAGCTATTGATATATTAGCAGAGATAAGTGTTCTTATTCCTAAAATAACATATTAGTGAAGGTTTCCTTCTTTATGTCTTCTAAAACATAATTCAGCCTCAGTGACTAAATGAACTGAAATTGTTTTAGCTTCCCTTGATCCAGATATAATGCCCTTTTCCAGTTTATATTCAACTATCTTCCATGTCCAGCCATCTTCCTATATGTATGAATTCTAGATTCAAGTCAGACATAGTTCTGAGATAATATATTCTAAAATATACATTTTCTTATATGTACACATAATTTTCAAATAATCTAGATTTATTCTAGCATGTTAAATGATATTAATTACTGTCAAGGAAAATAATTCCAGGAAGGAGAAAAGACAGTAAAAGGTGGCAGTTGTAATTATAGTGCCAAGGGAAACATGTTGGAGGAAATGGCATGTGAGTAAAAATCTGAGAGGTTAAGAGAGTGGCCCATATGTTTATTTAGGAGGAGAATATGCCAGGAAGAATTAGTACCAACTGGAAAGGCTCTGAGGCAAGCACCAGCCTTCTGTGTTCATGATTTGAGATGGAATAAGTATAGGGGAGACTAATAGGAGATGAGGTCTAAGAGATGACGGACAGATAATGTAAACCTTGGAGGACATTGTAAAGAATTTGCTTTCACTCCAAATGAGATAGAAAGCCTTGGAGGGTTTTGATCAGAAGAATGATGTCATCTGTTTCAAGTTCCAACAAGGTCATTCTGGCCACTGCCCTGGCCATTGATCTTGTAAGGGCAAGGGCAGATGGCAGGGAAGTTAGGAATCTACTGCAGTGATCCAAGTGAGAGAACAATGGCATGGATAATGGAGCTATTGAGAGTTGATCCACTTCTGCATAGATGTTGAGTCTAAAATCAGTAAGTTTTTAGTCATATTGGATATGACTTGTGAGTAAAGAGAAGTGTGAAAAAAAAAAGGGATTTGGGGCTTACAACTGGAAGGACAGAGTTCCTATTAAGATTAGAAGATAATAAATAGAACAGACAGGAAGGGAGATATCTGAAAGTTAGCTCTGAATATGTTACACAGGAGACATCTAACAGACCTTCAGATGAAATTAGGATAAGATGTTAAAATGCAAATCTGTAATTCAGTGTAAAAATCCAGGCTAGAAATGTGAATTTGGGAGATGTGCCTACATAAATTACATTGAAAGCCTTCAACTGGATGAGATCACCGAAAGAATGAGTGTAGATGAAGAAGAAAAAAGCACTGATTTAAGGCAAAAGCTACTGAAGCACCAACAAGATGAGGAATGATTAACAACTGCAGGATTTAGCAACATGGATCGCAGTAGCCTTCCTTTTTAGTAGGTGGAAAACACAATTGCAGGACTGAAACTTCAAGACCAGGCAAAAATTTTAGGAACTTTGCTGTAAATAAAGAAGTGAAATAGGAGGACATTTGGAATAAGGAGAGGTGTTTTTTTTTTTTTTTTTTTCTCTATGTTTATTTGTTTTAATGATGGGAGAAATATGTTTGCATATTAAATTAGGGTGATTCATCACAGAGGTAAAAATTGATGATATGGAAAAGGGAGGGTTGAATTAAAGGAACTACATCTTAAAAGGGGAGAAGAAATGGGATCTTGTAAATAAGTGAAGTATTTGGCCATGACTGGGGCCACAAATGCTTAACTCATGTTAATAAATTAATTCATACTAATGAAAGAAAGCAAAATGTACAACCTAAGATTTAAGTAGAGAGGTCATTTCAGTAGTTCCTACAGCGAGTGGAAATTCTCTTCTATATTTTCTGAATTTAAGGGCAATTATTATTTATATGGAAGAGGGCATGGCAACCCACTCCAATATTCCTGCCTGGAGAATCCTGTGGACAGAGGAGCCTGGTGGACTACAGTCCATGGGGTCACAAAGAGTCAGACATGATGGAGCAACTAACACTTTCACTTACTCTATATTTATATGGGGGGCAGAATATGACATTTGAAGAGTGACCAAGGTATATGCAATCAGGGGAGAAGGAAAATGAACCAACCAGGGAAATGCAGTCTAATACTGAGTCTTATTAATAGCACGTTTGAGATGAACAGTCACAGATTTAGTGTGAGATCAGGCTATATGACTATGTGTTCTTCCCCCCAAAATGAGCTGCTATGTACTTCATTTAGTATTTCGGTATGGAATAGAAGGAACATTTGATTTCAATACCATTTCTGTTTTGCCAAGCACGTACAAGAAAATGAGAGCAGTGCAAGGAAACGAGAGAGAAGGGTGTGATTGCAATGACTGACCGTGGAATGTAAGCTGGCATAGCAGAGTAAGGAAGAATTAAAGACAGAGAGAGATGATGATAGTGACAGGAATGACGGCAGGGTCTAGTGAAGAAGGGTTGCTGGCATGAGAGTACAAGAGAGCATGAGAGGAAAAGCTGAGAAGGGGTGGAAGAGTTGGCAGCTGGAAACTTGAAAGTTTGAAGGGCTTGCCACCACTGGAAATAACAACACTTTGGGGATGACCATGAAAGAAGTAGTTGAGTGAGAGTCAAGAGCATGATCATTGAAAAGAAAAGGGGAAGGAGTGCAGGCCTAGAGTCTGGGAACTTTCGCCCTGTAGGTATTAATAGTATTCTGATGGCATCTTTCTTCTACAGTGGCTATCTATGCTGAGAGGACTCTGCTTATTTCACTTATGAAACCCTCATGTCATTTGACCAAGCACCTTGTTAATTCTATGAGATGCATATTTGTAATGTGATTATGTACAATGGAAATCTAGCTGAGAAGAGGATCACACACATTTTGATTTAGAAAAGGTAGAGAAAAATTTGCAAAGTATTGAAAAAGCAAGTGAATGGGAAACCAGAGATGATCTTACTGGAACTTTAAGAAAGCAAGAGACATGATAAAACCCATGTATTCCTAAAGAATGGAGATTAGGGCTGAATCAAAGAAAGAGAGAATAGGCTAAATTATCAGATAAAATGTCACAAAAGCCACTTAAATTTCACCAAAGTGTTATCTTGCTCTTCAGAGATATCAGCCTACCTGTAACTGCTAGACCTGTAAAGTGAAAATATTTAGATAACGCTTGTAAACTGAATACCACTGAATAATAGGCCCTTCATTTTGTAAATCATAAAAATGTGAAAACTAGATGCAATTTGCATGAACAGTGAAGAAAAGGGAGAATATGCTGAAATTTTCTTTTTTATCTTTTTTGTAATCTCTTTAATTTTAATGTACTCAACATCTCCCAATCAAGTAACAGTTAGCTAAAGTCAGATTTTAATAAATAAAAAGATAGTCAGCATCCAAGATCAATAAGATTACACCATAAAGACTCTTTCTACCTATAGCATAGGAAGATGTCTTCTTTAGTGACATGAAAATTGTAACTATGTTGCTTAAAGAAAGGAACAAAAGAGACTAAAGTTTAATTACACTATTTTATTTCCCTTGCAGCTGTGTCCCATTAGCCACTGAGCAATGGGAAAGTTCTTTGTAATCTTTGACCCTCCTACCAATACACTCATATGCAAACTGGTAATTACAATCAATTATAGGCCACAGAGCGGTGAAAGAGACATTTTTTTTTTTTTCTCTTGCAGAGGCCTATGAATTAACTTTACAGTCAAACTATAACTCTTCAATTTCTGGGCCTGAATCTACTAATAAGTTCAAGATATATGGTTGTCTTTACTATTGTAATAAGCTGCTAAGAATTGTGATGTTTCCCATTCTAATTCTAATCAGAGGTTGAGTTTTTTATGGGTAGGCATATTTTGTCTTGTTCTTGGGCATCAAGAGCATGCAAAGCTCCTATCTGAAATTGCCATAATAAGGAGAATAATAAGAGCAGGTAAAACATAACCACATTTTTGAATGCAGTCAATGGATTAATGCATTAATTCTCTTTGATATCTGCAGAAAAGAAGCATGGACACTCGGTTTGAGTATTTCCTTAAAGTTACACAAGAAGTACTAACTTGAGGAATTATACTCAGGTCACCTAGCTTAGAGTTCATCTTATCTAATGTACTATACAGTCTCATTGCCTATTGGGATCTTTATGGATCTATAAAAAACTTCATGGGGAAAGGGCTATAGTAAAAAGGAGAATAAACAGGTAGAGATAGCACTTACTACACTACTGAACAGCCTTTGAGGATCAAGAATTTCTTATTGACTGCATCTTCTCTTGTTTAGCTTTAAAAGGAATGTGACTTTCCATTGCAGATGTGATTTATCACATTCTCATCACTTGCTCACTGCAATGTGATAAAGAAAAGGCAAATGGCAGAGGTCTTACAGTTCGGTTGGAAATGCCTAAAGCTTATAACTTCTGATGTATCCCTGACCAATGCAGAACTAAGTATATGCTTTGAGTGAAGTATGGAGGAAGACACATAAGTAGGTGATTAGGGTAACATTCTCTCAATGTCCTGGGGTTCAGAGCAGCATGTATCTTGAGAGGAAGAAGGAATGGCTTCTTAAACTGTTAGAGATGCTTAAGATATGATAAACTACCCAAAGTTTACAACCTCTCCCTCACAGGAACTGCCTCACAATTTGTAGAGCCAAGTGCAATATAAAAACTCTGAGCCTTTTGTTCAGAGTTTTAAGAATTTCAAGACAGAGCAAGTAGAACATTAAACCAAGCATGGGATCTTCTGAGCATGGGGCTTTGGATGACTGCGCAGGTCACACACCCATGAACCTGGCCTGACTCCCTCCCATTTCTAGTGTTGATTCTCAGTCATCTGAGAACGGCAGACCAGTCTTCCTCAAGCACAACTTTCCATGATCTCTTGTCTGTTCCTCCATTCTAACAGCACAGTACACATCCTTCTCCAGTGAAAGTGAAAGAAAGTCACTCAGTTCTGTCTGACTCTTTTGTGACCCCATGGACTGTAGACCTAGCCTGCCAGGCTCTTCTATGTGTAGAATTCCCCAGGCAAGAATTCTGGAGTGGGTTGCCATTCCCTTCTCCAGGGGATTTTCCCAACCCAGGGATCGAACCCAGGTCTCCTGCATTGCAGGCAGATTGTTTACTGTCTGAGCTACCAGTGGAACTCGTTATTTCCCAGACTCACAATCAGAGAAATGTTTCCCAATCCATTCAGGTCTCCTGCATGCTGAGCTAGATGTCGATTTTTCTATCAGGCATACACGGATGAGACAGACCAACAAGCCCCTTCCTTCCTAGTCTCAGGCCCGACCAGTCCTGGGTGTACTGAGAGAGAGAGAAATCAACCCTCCTACTGTTCCCCATGGTGTCATAAATATTTGTTTTCCAAATTGGTATAGAAAACTCGCCTCATTGTTTCCCCCTTTACAGACGACTGAAGGATTAAGATAGCTCTCTTGGTGATCTTTCATTCTGTTTTGCCAGAAACTAGAAATAAACTTTGTAAAGGTCAGTTCTAGGAAATGCATTTAAAAAAGCAGAAAATTGAATGATAGTTAAATGTATCTTCATTCGAATCTTTCTTTCTGTATTGTTGTAAAAAGAGCTTGCCCAAGTTTTCTTTCTTGGGGCTATTTCTTAGTCACTTTTTTTTTTTTTTTTCTTTTTGACAGTACTTTTGTAGAAAGTTTATCTTTTATTAGCTTTTAGGCCTCCAGTCATCATGCACTGAAAAATCCTTTGGGGCATGTTGAACTTTTATTCTAGTGTTGTCTCTCTCTCTCTCAAAGCCTTATCGCTATCATTTCTTTGAAAGGCTGTCCCCAGCTTAATATGTGAAGGTTAGTCTCTGACAGAACCTTTTAATCAAACTCAGCACAGGATTCAACCAGTAGTATTACTATTCCAGTCTCGTATTTATGAGTTTAATTAGCTTGGTTGGATATATAGCAGAGAAACTTTGACCATTAAAGAAAATTTGTTGATAATTATTTAAAATTTTCTTGCCTTCTTTTTAAAAATATCCTTGAATATGCTTATAGTTAAATAATTATACTTATGCCAAGAGAATAAACCACCCACCTTGAATATTTGTACATATATAAGAATATAAATTTATATTATATTGCTATATTATGTATTTCTCTGCAAAGTTTCACCAGATTTTTACTGACCAGCTGAGCATCAATACTGTTACATATTTTCCTTAGTAAATAGATGCCACTTAGATAAGAAAATATGTTCAAAAATCACATTAAGGTCACACTCTGAAGAATATTATTGTATGCTTCATGCAGAATTTAAATATTATTTAAATTAAGCAATTTAATTAATAACATAAATTAAATATTTATGTTATTACCCTGAGGGTAGTGGTTAGTCTTTGAGGCTCATTAGCAGGAGAACACACAACTGGAAAGATATAAAGGAAGGTTTATTTTCTTTGTTGAGCTCCAACTAATTGCATTAAAATAAACCATGTACTTTTGCCAGCTTTAATTCTCATAGAAGAGTAAGCAATCCAAACTCCAGTCTTTTGATGTGGTCATATATCTATTGCCAAGTTTCTTTTTAAAGTCCCCCAGATAAACATGTATGCCAATTAAGCAATATAAAATAGAGAGGAACTTCTTGTGCCTGCGTGCCATTTTCTCATTAATTCTAGGAAATGACTCCGGGACTTATTCCCACTATTATCCAGTAGATTAAATGACATCTTCCCCCAATTGACTGAGGTAAAAGTGCCAGGTTTGCTTTCATCTTGGACTCTATACTCTTTGAAACAAGACCAAACAGTGCCCTTTTGAGGTTGAAGATGCCTTTCTTCATAATGTCATCCATTGGAGAAAGGCTTGAGGAAAGGTCAGTTTTATCCCAGTATAAAAGAAAATGCCAGCAATTCAAGTAAAGCCATTTATTGCTACTTAGAAGCATCTTCATTTCAAGTTCTGTTGCAATAATTTACCCATTAAATATATTCAAAACATCAAATAATAGCATATGCCACACACCTGTATATGTATCATACTTCAAAATAAAATACATTTCACTTAAGATAAGGTAGTTTTAAAGTTTGAAGGAAGAAATCATTAAACACAATGGTGATGACACTCTATTCCATTCTAACTTCAGGCATAAAAACACTTGAAATGTTAATTGAGTGGATGTAAAGAAAGAACTATTTACCATGATATGATCAAGAACAGAATAATCAATAGATAATATGAAGAACAGTGACAAGAAAGAATGGGAAACCATGATCATGTCTAGCTTTGTATGAATCAGGACACAAAGTAATATAACTAGAACTATGAAAAAGTTGTTGCCATAGGAACTCTGACTGCAAGTAAAGGAGCACACCTCTACCAAACCATGGTCAGTGAATAGGTGGGAAATGGGCATAAGTAAGGACCAACAGTTAGAACTGGACATGGAACAACAGACTGGTTCCAAATAGGAAAAGGAGTATGTCAAAGCTGTATATTGTCACCCTGCTTATTTAACTTATATGCAGAGTACATCATGAGAAACGCAGGGCTGGAGGAAGCACAAGCTGGAATCAAGATTGCTGGGAGAAATATCAATAACCTCAGATATGCAGATGACACCACTCTTATGGCAGAAAGTGAAGAAATGAAGAGCCTCTTGATGAAAGTGAAAGAGGACAGTGAAAAAGTTGGCTTAAAGCTCAACATTCAGAAAACTACTATCAAGGCATCCAGTCCCATCACTCATGGGAAATAGATGGGGAAACAGTGGGACCAGTGGCTGACTTTATTTTTCTGGGCTCCAAAATCACTGCAGATGGTGATTGCAGCCATGAAATTAAAAGATGCTTACTCCTTGGAAGGAAAGTTATGGCCAACCTAGACAGCATATTAAAAAGCAGAGACATTACTTTGCCAACAAAGGTCCTTCTGGTCAAGGCTATGGTTTTTCCATTGGTCATGTATTGATGTGAGAGTTGGACTGTAAAGAAATCTGAGTGCCGAAGAATTGATGCTTTTGAACTGTGGTGTTGGAGAAGACTTTTGAGAGTCCCTTGGACTGCAAGGAGATCCAACCAGTCCATCCTAAAAGAGATCAGCCCTAGGTGTTCATTGAGAGGAGGACTGATGTTGAAGCTGAAACTCCAATACTTTGGCCACCTGATGTGAAGAGTTGACTCATTTGAAAAGACCCTGATGCTGGGAAAGATTGGGGGTGGGAGGCGGAGGGGACGACAGAGGGTGAGATGGTTGGATGGCATCACCTACACAATGGACAGGGGTTTGGGTAGACTCTGGGAGTTGTTGATGGACAGGGGGGCCTGGCGTGCTGTGGTTCATGGGGTCACAAAGAATCAGACAAGACTGAGCCTCTGAACTGAACTGAAGGACCAAATGTTCTTCCCTTTCTCCCTATGATCTCCTAATGGTATATCCCATTGACTCAACCAAATGGGAAGCAAGAGTGAAAGATGGCATTAAAATTAGAATTTCTGACCTCAAATGAGGGCAGAAAAGAACAGAAAAATGTGTGTTGGAATATGAAGCAAAACCAGTACCCATATATTTTGGTTTATCTTCTTTGAAACTGAACCCTGCATTTCAACACATACTTTTTGTCAGGACCCTTGACACTTTTGGAATAGAAGTCTGGAAACAGAGGTCTGCCAAGATGAGAAGAGTTTGAAGAAAAAAAAAATAGTTTTATGGAAAAAGACATTAGACGTTTATGCTATTCTTTCTATTTAAATGAAATCATTATATTAACATTATGTTAATAATTATATTATTTCCTCTTCACAATATTGACACTAAGATGTCTTCTGGTAATTATAAACAGAGACTGCCATTTTGATTTTAGCCCCTTGGCACATTAACTATATATTCTGACTTCTTAGATTTCTTGGAATAACACAAGTTGGCTTCACATCAAAGAACCAGATTGGAACATTTATTCACTCCATAATTCTTTACTATGATACTCATAAGAACAAGCAATTCAACTGCTATTTTATTTGTCTTGTATCCTTAAGTGTTATTGCAACGAAATAGGAAACAACTACACAGGCCCCTGTGCTGGAAATTCCCACATTATCTGATCCCAGCATAATAACATACTGAACTCCCCTCCAGTATTTCAGAAAAGTGTTTCACCTTTACTTACTTTCAGTAAGTTTTTTAATGCCTACATGGCATATAATTGTGTTGTTAGAAATGTTTAATTCTATGAA
The DNA here is from genome assembly GCF_033118175.1 of Dama dama. Lineage (NCBI taxonomy): Eukaryota > Metazoa > Chordata > Mammalia > Artiodactyla > Cervidae > Dama > Dama dama. The sequence goes on along the minus strand of NC_083708.1, from coordinate 29,919,000 downwards.
TTCTAATGAGTAATTCCTATTCTCAAAATAATTAAAATTAAGATAAGTATCAAGACTTAGACAAATGATAAGTTTCAAATTAATGCAATTGAGTAATATAATACAAAATTAAATTAACTCTATCATAGGAATAAACTTCACATTTGCCATTCCTACATGTCCCAACAAGCTCTTTAAATGCTGCTGATTCACACATACCTTTGAGAAAAATTCATATGAATATGCTCCATGGCCTTGGTAAGGAGCAGTCCCAGGCTATAAAGAGGTAGAATCAAATTGTGAAACCTACTGATAATGCATCTATATCTTAGCTTCAGGTTTGTTTATAAGTCAGGATATGAGGAAGAAAGATCATAGTATAGAATCCTCTTTCTCTAGGATTGATTAAATATTGGTATTACTCTTCAAATATTAATTTGAGATTTATCTGCAATAATTTCAACCATGATCTCATATGTATTTGCCTATGTGAAACAGAAAATAAACTTCTTTTGTATCTTAAGTCCTGATATATCTAGAGTAGTCTAAAATTTATTCAAGAATGTGTTTTCAGAAAAAAAAAAAAAAAAGAATGTGTTTTCAGTATACTGTACCTTGCAAGCACTGGTTTTCTTTTAATTTTATATGTAAGTATTCATATAGTAAAGTTCACTCTTTTTTTGGTGTAACTCCAAAATTAGGATACCAAATGGCTTCATAACTCCAAAAGCTAGTTTTCATTATCCATTTATGGTCACACACACCACCAACCCCCTCCCACCCCACGACATACACACAATTACCTCACTGATAGATTCTCTGTTTATCTAATAGATTCTCTATCTATGAAATACTTGATCTATTCACTAGTGGCATGTAAATCAAATCAAATTGTATTCATATATCACATAAACACTTGAAACTGATTTCTTCCAATCAGCATGCCTTTTATTCACTCAAGTTTTGTCTGTATCAATAGTTTTGTTTTTAGTTGTTGAGTTTGATAATTATGGGTAGAGCTGCTATAGACATTTATGTACTTTTTTAAGTGATCATAAGTTTTTATTTCTCTAGATTAAATAATAGTGATGCTGCTGAGTTATTTAGTAAATGTACATTTAAGCAACTGCCATATTGCTTTCTGTAGCTGAATCATTTTGCATTCTCTTCAGTTATGGGTGATAAACTGATTTGCTCAGTATCCATTCTGATATTTGGTATGGTTAATATTTTTTTTACTTTATCTACACTAAAAGATACATAGTATATCTCATCATGGCCTTAATTGTAGCCCTCTAATGATTAATGATGTTGTGTAGAAATAGTGTCTTCTTAAATAGTTGGTTGATTTTGCCAGGGGACTCATCTGAGTTGGTGATTTCTTTTTAGGAATATTTTGCAAATTACATTTCTATAATAGCTATAGAATTTCTCTTGATAAGAAAAGATCCATTTGATCTGAGTTGTCCAATGTATGTGCCTAAAGTTGTACACATTCCCTTGTTATCCTTTAAATATTTTCACAATCTAGTGTAATGAGAGAGTCATTTCCTAGGCAGGTTGATAAGAAATCTAGGGGTCCCCAAGGAGAGAGAGGTCTGGGATATTCAAGGAGGAAGAAAGGACAAACTTTTTTACTTTTTTTCCTCTACATTCCTTAGGATTATATAACAATAATGTATTCTGCCTGAGGACAGTCTTTGGATTAAACCCTCTGGCTAATTCTGTTATCTTAAAACATAAATTATGGGAGTAGGTCTGGTCTTTACAAGGATGTATCATGCCTGAGGACAATCTTTGGATTAAACCTGCTGGCCAACTCTGTTATCTTAAAATGTAAATTATGGGAGTGGGTCTGGTGAGGTTTTTGCAGCCTCCAGACATTCTTTGGATTCATTGGAGAGTATATAACTCCATTGCTAACACTAGCAAAGGGGGTACTCTTTTGCCCCCTTCTGATGCCTATGTCAGAAGCTTTCTCTATCTCCTTTATACTTTAATAAAACTTTATTACACAAAAGCTCTGAGCGATCCAGCCTCGTCTCTGGCCCCAGATTGAATTCATCTCCTCCGGAGGCCAAGAATCCCGCGTCTCATCGTTCAGCAACAACCTTTCAGTAACACTCCTTTCATTGCTGATATTGGTGATTTGTCTCTTTTTTCTTTGTTAAGCTTTGCTAGAGGTTTATTACTTGTATTATCTTTACAAAGAAACAGAGTTTGGTTCATTGTTTTTTCATTAGTGCAAATCTATTTTCAATTTCAGTGATCTCTTATCTTTGTTATTTCCTCTCTCCTGCTAATCTGGATTCATTTTGTTCTTTTTCACCTTTATCATAAGTAGAAGCTCACATTATTGACTTGAAATCTTCTCTTCTAAACAATTACTATTATAAATTTCTCTTTATGCATTGCTTTAGTTACATCCCACAAATTTTGATATGTTGCATTTTCAGTTTTTAATTCAAAATATTTCCTTATTTTTGTTTGAGATTTTTCTCTTCAATCCCAGAGGTTATGCAGAATTTTGTTGATGAATTTCCAAAGTATTGACTATTTTCTTATCATTTTTCTGTTGTTGCTTTCTAGTTTAATTATGGTCACAGACATGCATGTTGATTTCTATTCTTTTAAAGTTATTATTTTTTTATGATGCTGGATATGGTCTATCTTGCTATTTTATGCACTTGAAAAGAGTGTATATTTTGTGGTTGTTGCATATTATTATTTTTTAAATGTCAACTTAGTTCAGGGTGGTTCATGATGTTGCTCGTTTCTTCCATAACCTTATTTTTTGTCCATTAGTTCTAACATAACTGAGAAAAGAGTGTTGATTTTTCCATCTGTAATTGAAGAATTCTCCTCTCGATTCTGGTAGCTTTTTGCTTTATATATATTTGAAGCCAATATATACACTCAGATTTAGAATTGTTAATAGCTTAGGTTTATTGATTAGGATCAGATCCATTCAAGTTCCATCCAGGAGTTTGTAGACAATGTTATGGCATTCATTGCCAACCTCCTCCCTCTTAATGCTCTCCTTGTTGTTTTAGGTTTCCCTGGGGATCTCTTTTTTTTTTTTTTTTTTTTAGTTGGAGGCTAATTATTTCACAACATTTCAGTGGGTTTTGTCATACATTGATATGAATCAGCCATAGAGTTACACGTATTCCCCATCCCGATCCCCCCTCCCTCCTCCCTCTCCACCCGATTCCTCTGGGTCTTCCTCTGGGGATCTCTTTTACTTTCCTTCAGAAATAGAGCTGGAGTTCTGTTTACCCACTCTGTCACACAGGTCTAGGGCTGCACCAGGTCTGAAGCAAGCCATTAGAAGACAGGGTGAGGAAAAAAGCCACGTGGGTTTGTCCTCACAGTTTCTGAGCCCCAATCAAAGAGGAAAGTTCCCCTTCCTCTGAGTTTTGGCTCCTGTGATTTTCCACTGACCATTCTCCTACCATGCTCAGCAAATTGCTTGGGAATTAGAGCATGAGAAAATGGAGAAAATAGTTAAATTAAGGGTAAGGTGGGTTTCTCACCTTTTTCAGTGTTAAGAGCTTCTTTTCTCACATCCTGAACCAAAATAAGAGTGCTTTTCCAAGAGCTCTTCGTCTGTACCTGAGTGCCACTTCTGGGCATTCTACTGTAGTGTGTTCAGGCTGGAGACTACTCAAGGGGAAAAAAAATGGTGAACTTGCTGCTGATTTGATGTTATTGAACTTTGATTTTCCCAGCATAACTGCTACTATTTACCTTTCAGTGTTCTCAAATAGCTACTACATGCATCCAATCCAGGTTTTATAATTGCATTTGGTGGGAGAGAAAGGGTAGAATGTGTTTGTTTCATCTTATCACATACCCAAACACACAGAAAATTAAATATGACTTGAGTGAGTGAGTGAAGTCGCTCAGTCGTGTCCGACTCTTTGCAACCCGGTGGACCTACCAGGCTCCTCCGTCCATGGGATTCTCCAGGCAAGAATACTGGAGTAGGTTGCCATTTCCTTCCGAACCAGGGATCGAACCCAGGTCTCCCACACTGCAAGCAGATGCTTTAACCTCTGAGCCACCAGGGAAGCCCAAGTTTTTGCAAATGTCTGTCTAGTCAAAACTATGGTTTTTCCAGTAGTCATGTATGGGTGTGAGAGTTGGACTATAAAGAAAGCTGAGAGCTGAAGAATTGATGCTTTTGAACTGTGGTGTTGGAGAAGACTTTTGAGAGTCCCTTGGACAGCAAGGAGATTCAATCAGTCCATCCTAAAGGAAATCAGTCCTGAATAGTCTTTGGAAGTACTGATGCTAAAGCTGAAACTCCAATACTTTAGCTACCTGATGCGAAGAATTGATTCATTTGAAAAGACCCTCACGCTGGGAAAGATTGAAGGCAGGAGGAGAAGGGGACAACAGAGGATTAGATGGTTGGATGGCATCATTGACTCAATGGACATGAGTTTGAGCAAGCTCTGGGAGTTGGTGATGGACAGGGAAGCCTGGCGTGCTGCAGTCCATGTGGTCGCAAAGAGTCAGACATGACTGAACGAATGAACTCAAGTTTCTGCAAAATGTATCTGCTAATGAAATTAAGAAAATACAGTGAAAACCAAGAAAAGTCTCTCTTGGAAGATTTTATCATATTTCAGCTATATTCTATTGGTGATAATTACTTCTATTTATATTATTTTTATATCATCTTTCAGTTAACAAAGTCTTATCTAATAATTCTCTCCTACCTTTACACTAGTCAATTAAAATATATATACCATTTGAAATAGTTTGGTGGGGCTTTGTGACACAGTAACACATTTTCTACCACAGATTTTCAAGGATCATAGAATGAAAATATATCCATGTTATAGGTTTGGATGAGCAACTCCTTCTTTGCTCCCTTGTTTTCATAGCTGAAATTATGTAATTCGTAAGTGTAATTCAGTCAACCAGTCTTTTTGTTACATAGTTATATAATGGAAAGGTGACAGTTGCTCATTATGTTGTAATCAGTCTTCTAGTAGTAGTTCATCTGTGCTAGTTCTTCCTGCATTTGCTTGATAACACTCTTGCAGTATGGTATGTGTGTGTGCTAAGTTGTGTCCAACTCTTTGTAACCCCATGGACTGTAGCCCGCCAGGCTCCTCTGTCCATGGAATTTTCCCAACAAGAATACTGGAGTGATTTGCCATTTCCTCCTCAGGGGCTATTCCCGACTCAGGCAGCAAAGCCATAATTCTTGCATCTCCTGCACTGGCAGGCAGATTCTTCTACCACTGTGCCACCTGTGAAGCTGTTCTAAGCAAATAAAAGATAATTTACTTAATGATGTAATATTTTAATTTAAAAATGTAAACAAGATATTTTCAAAGTTTGAAATGTATATGGTGTTTAAGATTCCTGTTTAAAAGGCAAGGGAACCTCAGATGGTTTCCCAATATAACTCCTTCATTCCTTGTTAATGAGGATCTCCATTTAAGAAGCAAGAAATTTTCATATTTGTGTGTGTGTGAGTGCTGGTTTTAAAGTTGAACCAGATCAAAATCAAAAGCAGAACTTTAAAGCAATTTGTATGTCATAATTTTTCCTTTCTGAATATATTTGTTTCGATTTTTTCAATTTGCAATAAAAGCAAAATAAAATGTAAATTAAATCTAATGAAAAATGCTTCTAAGGGAACTTACATAAATTTAACCTTAGAGATTTAGGTGATCAGATTTATTGCCTATCACTAAAGCAAAACTGGACTATTCATATTTAGACATATCCATAAAGTTTAAAATTGAATTAATTTGGAAAAGTTACGCAAATAAAATTTTTTAAAAAGTTCTTAAAGATGTAAGCATACAACTTTTCACATTTTATTAGAAACATTTTATGTTTAGAAATCTGGAAACCATTCTAAGTTGGCGAGCTATAGTTTGTTCAAGATTTGCTCAGATGTATCTTAAGGACTTTTTAAATTACCTTTTTTTCACTACTTTTCTTTGCCACTGAGAAGTAAACCCTTACTAAATCTATATCTTTAGTGTAATAAAAAGAAAATACCATATCATTCTTTTAAAAGTTTCTATTGATCTCTTTGTGAATTTTTTTCTAGATGTCTAGCAAGTAATATCCTCTTAGAACCTTTGTGGGTATAATACTGGATCAGCTTAATATCTGTGAAGGAGTTAGAAGAGATCATTTTAGCTCTGCTTATAGATATTTTGAAGCATGTGAACCTACTTTATTTCTTCTCTTAGCATAATTGTAAATTATTATGCAAAAATAATTGATCACCTGGTTGCAGGTGAAAGTAAGTAAATTAGCAAAGCAGACTTTCATTTTGTACTGCTCTATAATGCAATATTGAATAATGTTCAGTTAAATGTATATACACGTTAAGAAAAAATAACATTTTTAGGTTTTTAACAGTTGTCAGTTATAGTCAATCTAAATGGTAGCACAATCTACTAGATCTAAAAAAAAAGATGAGCCTCCATTATAGATAACACATTTTGGGACTTGCAGATAAAGCAGGAAGTCATAGATCATCTTACCATATATGTGAGAAAAGAAGGGACACAAATGTACCATGGGTAACTCCCGATTTTCTGCCTGTTTTTACTTACTCTTAATGAATGGAAAATGCTCAAGATTTATATTTTTGATTTTATAGTTTTAAGGAAGTAATCAGAGGGGAAATTTCAAATGACATTGTGATTACTGAAATGATCTTGGCCTCCATAAAGCACATAGAAGTGTATTTCAATACCAAGTGTATTAGTTGTTTATGAACTTGGATAAATCTAAGTCTCAGGTTTTTCAGCCAAAAACTAGTGTAATAATATTTACTTCCTGTCATCATTATGCTGGTTTAAAAACTGATTGAGTGATTAAAAACACTAGAACACTCTAAAATGGAGCAAATAAATTTTTAGAAAGCAACTGATTAATTCATAACATCTGTGTTTTGCTTAATAGTAGTTAACAAAATCATCACTAAGTGCAATGAATGCTATTATGCTTGGAAGATCCCCTGGAGAAGGGTGTGGCTACCCACTCCAGTATTCTTGCCTGGAGAATTCTTGACTAGACTGGCTACAGTCCATGGGATTGCAAAGAATCAGACACAACTGAATGACTAACGCTTCACTTCTTCCAAAGTGAGCTTGGCACTGTCCACTATTTGACTGAACATAATAGCTTAGAGACAATGGGTATGTAAAGCATTAGGAAGTTCTTAATTTTTTTTTCCTATTACAACACACGTACCAAATGTTTATACAGATGAATGAAATAGCCCAATGAATTCACCAGATTTCAAAGCATTAAACAGGTAAAAAGGACCACAGGTCATATCAGTTTCTTTCTTATTCTGTCTTCCCTCTTCCATCAAAGAATGCTGAGAGAAATGTGCATGAGAACAAGAGGAGTATATTTGATATGGGCCACTTTAGAAGTACTCTACTTTTAAAAAATTAAAACCAATTATGTAGTTCAATGACTATTAAAATATTGTTTGATCAAACCCACAATGGAGTGCAATGACAGAGTTAAGTGCAACTACTTAGAGTATAAAGGCATATTAAGTGTCATATAATTTTAAAATCTTACTCTTTGCATTATTTCCTTTTATCATTATTGTTTATTGTAGTATATAAATAGCTGCATTTTTATAGTTTATGCAATTATTACTCTCATTTTATTCCATCTCATTTACCTGAAGCCATTCAGACTGGTGAGCCACGTACTATCTAGTGAAAAGAATGGCATCTAGTGACAACTCCTTTGAATCACATACTCAATTAGATCCTGAGGTGCATGAATCCTCACTCAGTCTGTATTGGATTTTTTAAGTTTGCATCTAGCTCTTTTAATTCACCTCCTCAGGACCAATATTGAATTCCTGGACAAATTAAATGAGAATGTGAACTTCCTAACCCATATTGTTGCAGTGTGTCTGTGAACAGTGTGGTGTCCTGCCACCTGGAGTATATGAGCTTTTGGTGGACTTAGATAATATTGCTTCCTATAGTGATTACCTCTCAACTGAAAAATCTCCTAGTAAAGGTCAAGGAGAACCGCTTCACTCGGTCTCTTTTATCCCTATCATCAACACCACTACGGTGTGCTAAATCAGTTTCAATTTGGTCTCCTTTTAAAAGTCACTGACATAGCAAAGAAACTGATGTTTTGACAACCACAGCCCACCAAAGCTATCAAATAGGGGAAAAGACACAACTAAACACCATTTCTATGGAACGAGGAAATCTTAAAAGAATTTTGACTCATTGACCAAGAGGAATCTGTCAATCATTTGCTTGACCAATGCCATATGCAAATATAAACGCCCTACTTTTCAAGCTAATCAGTACTCAGATATTCAATATTCACTCAACAAATACTTAGTAATGCCTGTTGTGGGTCAAACATTCTGCTGGACATTATTTCCCTCAGCTTTCTTTGAGCTGAAGAGAATTTCTCAAGTCAAGGATATCTAGGTGGTTAGGGGAAAAAATTCAGATTTGAATACAGGAACTGAAGAAATGCACCTGAAAACTTCACTCTATTACCTTCAATCAAATATTTTTTCATGTGATTTTTGCATACATACTCTTCTTAGGCAAACATTTAAACCTCACATCCAAAGATGAATGACCAGGCAAGTTGACATTTGCCAGCTTCAGTGTGACAGATGCAAAGACACCATGATGCTTCTTTAGCACTTCAACATTTTGCTGTTTTCTTCTTCAGCATATATATGTTCCAGGAAAAGTTCTTAATGACTTGTCTGCCTTTTGATTTGCTTGCTTTTTAGAAGGGAAGTGATAGCAGAAAACACATCAGGTGTTTTGCCTCAGGGATGTGATGGCTGGGTAACAGCTGTTCTTAGAGCTTGCTTCTACTCAAACCCTATCTATGTATTGCAGGCAGAGAGCTGGACCAAACATAATTCCTACTGCAGCAATTTTTAGCAAATTGTCCTGCTAAATAGAAATATATTACTTGAAGGCTAGGAAAGTGATGATAAACCTGACCCTTCAGCTCTACTTTTAAAGGTCATTTTGGTTAAATGTAAGCAAATTGTGGTACAAAGTACCTTTTACTTGCTGTTTCTCACTTATATCTCCCCCTCATACCTCATTATGCTAATGTAATGACTTATTTGACAGAGTAGTTTCATCCATAATCTTGGAAATGTATAATGGATTTAATTTTCAAGGTTATATTTTCAGAAAACTATTAATGTCCCTTTCAAAGTCATTGAGACTGAATTATGTTTCAGCAAAATATTAAGTACATTAAAGGTCCCTTTTAGATTTGAGTAAAGCCAATTGGCAATCCAGTTGCAATTATTTAACAGCTTTGAGCCTTGAATTGTTAAACTTATTATGAATTATCCATGCAAACCATTATTCTGAAAAATTAAACCTCTCTGCCACATTCAAACTTCATCACAGACTGTCACCAAAGTAACTATAGATTTTTTTTTTAACTGTCAGCTTTTCATTTTCAGTGTTCATTAGTATATTTCCTTAAGTATTCAGGAAATTGTCTTACCTGAATTGAACAAGACTGCTCTTATTAAAAGATGACTTTTCAAAAAAAAAAAAAAGATGACTTCTCTTTTCCAATAGAACACAGCAATTGTGTATACCATCTCCTCTATATATATATGCATGTAATCAGAACCACTTAAATTGTGTACATAATATTGAAAACTCACCAGTACCAGATTATCATAACAATGATTGATCCTTATAATTAAGTGCTAAAATCTTTTTAGTCTGGGGTTGGTTCTAATTAACAATCTAGCTAAAAACACAGGATAAAACACATATCATCTATGGAAAGATGTGCTAATGGTCCTTATCAGGTAAGGAACCTATTAGAATCAATGGGTCCAATAGGTTCTCCTTGCACAGAAATTTAGATTTCTTTTATTACAGTCATCCTAGGAAATGAATTACATGGGATTTCAAGATATGTAATTGTTCTAAGTGAGAATAAATATCAGGCTTGACACATAACTCTTCAAGTTCTTATGTTTGACACCTTACAAATTGTAGACCTCTTCCATTTAGAGCCTTATTATTTAAGTTATCACAAGGGTGGTACATATATACAATGGAATACTACTCAGCCATTAAAAAGAATGAAATAATGCCATCTGCAGCAAAATGAATGGACCTAGAGAGTGTCATACTGAGTGAAATCAGACAGAGGAGGAGAAATATCATGTGGCATCCCTTATATGTGAAATTTAAATGAACTCAGAGAACAAAAATATTCACAGACTTAGAAAATGAACTTATGGTTGTGGGGGTTGGGGGGAAGGGATAGTTAGGGAGTTTGGGAAGGTCATGTACACACTATTATATTCAAAATGGATAACCAACAAGGACCTATTGTATAGCACATAGAACTCTACCAAATGTTATGTGCCAGCCTGGATGGGAGAAGGGTATGGGGGGAAAATGGATACACATATATATGTATGGTTGAGTCCCTTCACTCTTCACCTGAAATTACCAGAACATTGTTAATCAGCTATATCCCAATACAAAATAAAAAGTTTAAGGGCTGAAAGAAAAATAAGAAAGTACATTTTAATTCCAAGAAGATGGCATTAACCTGTAGACGAGGGTTAAAAGTCTTTACCAGAATGACGCTTAAGTAAATGTTGGTGAGGTTCTGCATTACTAGTCATATGTCCTTCTAACTCAAGGACATTATTCTATCACTTCAAAAGTGGAGTAGCAATGGGAACTCTGTTCTGCTAAGTCAACAAGGCCTAAGAACACTGGACTTATTACTTCACTATACCTAGTATGTTGAGCTCACACACATTTCCAAAATGAGTCTTTATTGTACATGTATTTCAGTGAGTGGGAAATGGGGATGAGCTGAAGCAAGGGAAGCAGTTATTCCCCATTATGAGAAGGGACTAGAATCTGTATTCAACACTTCTGCTCATGTCTTACTGGCCACACCTTAGAGACATGACCACTCTTAGTTGTAATAAAATCTAAGAAATCTGGTCTTTATTATTAATATCAGTGTAGCTGGCTGAAACATTGTTTCTGCAACTAAGAGAGAGAATGAAAAACCAACCAAATAAAGGCAGATATACTATATATTTAGAGCATCTGGAACAGCAATTAAAAGAGAAAGACAGGGACAGAAAAAGGTTGCCAGCCTGCGCATAAGTAGGGAAGAAGGGGATCATTTTAGGTTATCTACACATCTTAGGAGCAGAATAATGGGATTACTAGTCATAGTTTGATTGGAAAACAGTTAAAACCAACATGGTTATCCAAGTGGAAAGGGATTTATTGGAAAGCATTTGGTAGGTCACAGAAGCAACAAAAGGCTGAGAGTGGCCAGGAGTCCAGAGAGCCTGCACTGCTTCGTATACACCAGATTATTGACCAGTACCAGTGTAGTTAAAAAGCCTTCACCACCAGACACAGACTGCTAGCCTAGTGGACTCACCTGTTGCCACTACTAAGTCAAAAACCTCTATATGCCTCTGAGTAAGAGCATACAGTTGACTGAGCATCTGAATATACCAAAGCATCTGATTGTACTTTACATGTCAGGGTACTGAGAATTATCAGTCTCCACTCAGCCTCTTCATTATATACAACACATACATACAGTCACATTTTCCCCCTGTTTTGGCTATCACTATCAAAAATATAATTTCCTGTGTAATATTTTACTTTCCTAATGCATAGGAACCTGGAACATTAGATCCATGAATCAAGATAAATTGGATGTGGTCAAGCAGGAGATGGCAAGGGTGAACATCAACATCTTAGGAATCAGTGAACTAAAATGGATGGGAATGGGCAAATGTACTTCAGATGACCATTATATCTACTATTTTGGGCAAGAATCCCTTAGAAGAAATGGAGTAGCCTTCATAGTCAACTGAAGAGTCTGAAATGCAGTACTTGGGTGCAATCTAAAAAATGACAGAATGACCTAGCTCGTTTCCAAGGCAAACCATTCAACATCACAGTAATCCAAGTCTATGCCCTAATCACTAATTCCCAAGAAACTGAAGTTGACTGGTTCTATGAAGGCCTACAAGACCCTTTAGAACTAATGCCCCAAAAAGATGTTTCTTCCATCATAGGGTACTGGCATGCAAAAGTAGAAAGTCAAGAGATACCTGGAGTGACAGGCAACATTGGCTTTGGAGTACAAAATGAAGCAGGGTAAAGACTAGCAGAGTTTTGCAAAGAGAATGCACTGATTATATCAAAAACCCTCTTTCAACAACACAAGAGGTGACTCTACACATAAACATCCCCAGATGATCAACACCAAAATCAGACTGATTATATTCTTTGCAATCAAATACAGAGAAGCTCTATACAGTCAGCAAAACAAAACTTGGAGTTGACTGTGGCTCAGATCATCAATTCCTTATTGCAAAAATCAGACTTAAATTGAAGAAAGTAGGGAAAACCACTAGGCCATTCAGGTATGACCTAAATCAAATCCCTTCTGATTATACAGTGGAAGTGACAAATAGATTCAAGGGATTAGATCTTGTAGACAGAGTGCCTGAAGAACTATGTATGGAGGTTCACAACACTGCACAAGAGGCAGTGACCAAAACCATAGCGAAGAAAAAGAAATGCATAAGGCAAAGTGGTTGTCTAAAGAGGCTTTACAAATACCTGAGAAGAAAAGAGAAGTGAAAAGCAAGGGAGAAAGGGCAAGATATATCCAACTGAATGTAGAGTTCTAGAGAATAGCAATGAGATATAAGAATACCTTCTTAAATGAACAATACAAGGAAGTAGAGAAAAACAATAGAATGAGAAAGACTAGAGATCTCTTCAAGAAAATTGGAGATACTAAGGGAACATTTCAAGCAAGGATGGGCATGATAAAGGACAGAAATGGTAAGGACCTAATAGAAGCAGAAGAAATTAAGAAGAGGTGGTAAGAATACACAAAATATTAAAAATGTCTTAATGACCTGGATAACAATGATGGGTCACTCACCTAGGTCAGTCACTCTAGGTCACTCACATAGAGCCAGACATGCTGGAGTGTGAAGTCAAGTGGGCCTTAGGAAACAGTCCTACAAACAAAGATAGTAGAGGTGATGGAATTCCAGATGAGTGGTTTAAAATCCTAAAAGATGATTCTGATAAGTGCTGCACTCAATATGCTAGCAAATTTGGAAAACCCAGCAGTGGCCACAGTACTGGAAAAGGCCAGTTTTTATTCCAGTCCCAAAGAAATGGAATGCCAAAGAATGTTTATACTAGCATACAATTACACTCATGGCACACGCTAGTAAAGTTATGCTCAAAATCCTTCAAGCTAGGCTTTAGCAATATGTGTACAGAGAATTTCCGGATGTACAAGCTGGGTTTAGAAAAGGCCGAGGAACCAGAGATCAAATTGCCAACATTTGTTGGATGATAGAGAAAACAAGGGAATCTTAGAAAAACATCTACTTTGATTCATTGACTATGCTAAAGACTATATGTGGATCACAGCAAACTGTGGAAAATTCTTAAAGAGATAGGAATACCAAACCACCTTACCTATCTCCCGAGAAACCTGTATGCAGGACAAGAAGCAAGTTAGAACCAGACAGGGAACAACAGACTGGTTCAAAATTGGAAAAGGAACATGACAAGGCTGTACCCTATCACCCTGCTTATTTAATTTCTATGCAGAGCACATCATGTGAAATACTGGGCTGGATGAAGCGCAAGCTGGAATCAAGATGGCTGAGAGAAACATCAACAACCACAGATATGCAGATGATACCACTCTAACGGCAGAAAGTGAAGAAGAACTAAAGAGTCTCTTGATGAGGGTGAAAAAGGAAAGTGAAAAAGCTGGTTGAAATTCAACATTAAACACACACACACAAACACAAAACTATGATCATGGCATCTAGTCCCATCACTTCATGGTAAGTAGAAGGGGGAAAAGTGGAAAACAGGGACAGATTTAATTTGTTGGGCACAAATCAGTGTTGACCCTGACTGCAGCCATGAAGTTCAAAGATGCATGCTCCTTGGAAGGAAAGCTATGACAAGCCTAGACAGCATATTGAAAAGCAGACATCCCTCTGCTGACAAAGTTCCATATAGTCAAAGCTGTTTTTTCTAGTAGTCATGTATGGATGTGAGTGTATATATACGTGCTCAGTCTTGCCCTACTGTTTTTGACCCCATGAACTGTAACCTGACCGGCTCCTCTGTCCCTGTAATTTCACAGGCAAAAAATACTGGAGTGGGTTGCCACTTCCTTTTCCAGGGGCATCTTCCCAACTCAGGGATCAAACCCATATTTCTTGTGTCTCTCACATTAGCAAGTAGATTCTTTACTACTTGCATCACCTGGAAAGCCCAATTTCTTTTCAATAACTCCCAAAATCATTTTCTTTAACACAATGTATCAGATGAGGATTTTAAATTTGCTAGTGCATTTAGCAAATAAATTTAGCAAATAATTTATGTTTTCCAAAATACAATTAGAACAAGTTAAAAATATATATAACTCCTAAAAATAGTAATAAAAGTCATCTAAATATTAATTTAAAACTTTTGAGGCACATAATGAAACAGACAGAAATATTGGCTTAGGCAAATGCTTACTTCTAGAATTCATCTGTCAAATCCCCTACAGGGAATGATGACTTAAGGCAAAATGAAGGAAAAATCAGTGAAGGAGAAAAATAGAGTTAAGCCATTCTATTGGCTGACAGCATTATGATTAAATTTGACATACAGTAATCTAGAAATCAACACTGCAAATAGTTAGCACCAAAACAAATCTTGTAACTTTAGAAATAGCAACCATGAAGACAAGTAAAGTCAAATGTTGATAAATTGAATATATACACTGGAAAGAACAAAAGGTGTTTCAGCTTAAAGGGGAAAATTGTTTCTTTCATTAATAGTTAAGATGCTGGACAAAACTATAGCATAATCTGCATGTATGTTACTCTGCTTATGTGTATTTGCTATAGACTTTGCTTCAACTAGGAAAGTGAAGAAGAAAATTTAAAACAATGACCTCTATAAAATTTAAAAATATTTACATTTGAAATTAAAAAAAAAACCACAAGACATGTAAGAACAAGAGCTTAGTTTGAGTTCAAAATAAAAAAAGGTTAAAATTGTAAATAGTTAATGAGTAACAACTGAAATATACAAAACCTATCTTGCAGTGAAGTTAAATTCATTCTCTTCAAGAACAGAGAATCAATAAAGAAAGAAATTAAGCCATTCTAAGTTGGAGTGGGAAATTAAGTTACTGAGGGCAGCAAATGAAAGTAGGTGATAGATTACGAATTTCAGTACCTTTGGGAAAAGGGATATTAAAGACATATCGTTGATGGAGTTTTGTACTTTTGGTGGCTAAGATCACTCACAAGAATGTCTAATGAGGTAAAAGTATGTTTGCCAAAGTATGTTATGTCATATATGAACAAATTATCACAACACATGAAACATTTTTCTAAAACATCAAGGTGTTCAACAATTAAGTGGGAAAATTATGGAAAATAATGAGAAGGAATTGTTTTTGAAGAAGTTAAATGTAAATATTTTAATTTCAGCAAGCATAATACAGAATTTAAAATGTTAGAAAATCCAATAATCATCTTACTCAAGATTTTGTTGTAACAGTTGATATAGAAAGCCTCAGAGATAAACCCATGCGCCTATTGGCACCTTACCTTTGACAAAGGAGGCAAAATATACAATGGGGTAAAGACAGTCTCTTCAATAAATGGTGCTGGGAAAACTGGATAGCTATGTGTAAAAGAATGAAATTAGAACACTTCCTAATACCATACACAAAGATAAACTCAAAATGGATTAAAGGATAAATGTCCAGAAACTATAAAACTCAGAGGAAAACATAGGCAGAACATTCTGATGTAAATCACACCAAGATCCTCTATGACCCACATCTTAAATAAACACAAAAATGAACAAGTGGGACCTAATTAAACTTAAAAGCTTTGGCACAGCATTCTATCATCTGATGGGGCTTAGTATTTAATCTGCTGCACAAAATATAGCCCACCAAACCTGGGATAAGTGTATTAGGTACTCGCATACTCATGATGTTATGGCCTTGCTGCCAAACTGTGAAGAATGCTATGGGGTAGAGTCATTTGGTTATCACTAGAAAATAGAATTTGGCCCTGACAGTTACATTTATGAACTCCTTAACCCTCAGTGCTAGAACTAAACTTAGTTTTCTTTTTTCTCAAATCTAGATGCTGCATACTACCAATAATCCCTTTTTCATCACAATTCTGATAGATGATGAATATGTATCAAAGTTGGCTAACCAAATGAGATGCTAGGATTTTTAAACAATTATGCAAATAATGTATTTAGATCCCCAAAAAGTATATTTTCTAAATATTAAAGCAAATAATATAAACAAGAATGAGACCAAGTTAAAGCTTCATCAGAACTGACTCCCTGAGTTTATGAAACCAAGAAACTGAATAACAAGCATCATGGAATCACTTCTTGAACAGTAATGACTAGTGCTAATGAATTTCATGTAGTTCCTTAAGGACACCATGCTCTCTCATGACTCTGTATTTCTGTATACTCTTTCTTCTGCCTGGAATGCATTCTCTCACCAGTTCACCAGCCAAATCACTCTGTCCTCTCTCAATTCTTAGTTAAAGCTCTACCTACAATTCTAAGACTTTTTTACTCTTCTAACAAATACCAGTGCTCTATTGACCAGACTGACATGTGCAAATTCACTAAGTTAATTAAACTGATTACTTATCCCCTAGCTATACCTCATGTTGTTGAAATCAGGAAACTATTTAATCTTTCTATACCTCTGCAACCACCACAATGGCTAGCTCCAATCAGATGTTTAAGAAAGAAATGTTAGTTGTTTAGGATGCTCTATGCAAATATTTTTATCTCCAGATCCAAAGGAGAGACTATAACATTCATGCAAAGAGACCATTTACCTGTATATAGTTCCACCTAACAACCAACAATTGAGATTAATATTAGAATAAAATGATGTGTTTAAATTATGTATTTACCATTTTCTATCATTTTGTTAGAACAGACAGTCAACCTTGAGCAGAGAAGGGAGGCAAAGGTCATGTGACAGGAAACCACACATTTTACAAGGGTCCTAAAGGCAAATAAAGAAAGGCAGAGAACCTCCAGCTTCTGAATGTAAACTTTTTGCTCATTATACTCATTACAATACAAATAACATTGTAACCAGAGCAGTACCATCATGCACCTGACACCATGACAAATCCTAGCATGACCAGATAAGGATAAAAATCTCCCCTTACTTCAGGGAGGTGGAACTGGAATGAAAACCAGGAAATTACCCCCTCAGCCCCTCCTTCATCTATGAATATTCTGCCCAATAATTTTCACACCCCATACAACTTGTCAAATGGAAGCCAGCTCGTCAAATGGAACTGGGGCATCTGCTCATCTGAGACTGATTGCTCCATCTCCTGAGACAGTACTGTCACTCAATAAATCCTCTTATTTGGTCTCCATGCCTCCTCTCTGAATTTTTTCTGTGATGAAACAAAACCTACTCTTCAGGAACAATTTTAAAGGAGCTTGATTATTGATCCTTTAGCATTTTTAAAAGTCATGCAAATAAAACTATGTGTATTTTGATGCAGAACTTCACTAAATTAGTAATAAAAGCCAATTAAATATACATTTTAAAGATCAACCAGCCTGTAGGAATTGAGTGCCTACAGTGTCTATGGTAGATAAAAATTACATAATATCAATATACACACAACTTAAAACTTCTACGGATATTTAAGGCATAAACATTCGAAATATTAGAGGAGGTAGAAACAATAATATTAATATAGTTTAAAATGCAATGAGAAGAGTAGATAAGCAAAGAAGACTGGAAAACTTTAAAAATAAGAGCCTACAGCTCTTCTGGGGAAACAAAAGGAGATGTAATTTAGTGCTTTTATTATTTTCATAGGTACCTATACCTTAAGCCAAATAGAAAATATCTTTTCCAATAAATCAAGATTACTTAGCCCAATGGGAAGTGTAGATCACTGAGTTAAAAGAGAACATATTCCCAGGACTTCCCACGTGGTCCAGTGGCTAAGACTCCATCCTCCCAATGCAGGGGCCCTGGGTTCAATCCCTGATCAAGGAACTAGATTCTGCATGCTGCAACCGAGGCCCAGTGCAGCCAAGTAAATAAACATTTTTTCAAAAGAAAGAACATACTCCTTTTGCTAGATGGATTTGCATTATACAAGTATCCCAAAAGCAATGCATGTTTGGGGACTGAACATTTTAACAGAACAGCAACCAACTAAAGAAGTACATCCTAATGGTATTAACAATAATGAAGTCAAATAAGATGTCACAGCTGCCCTTGACCCAAGAACCAGTGACTGAGATCTGGATGCCCTACCTGCTTCCCTGGTACTACTCATCACAACCGCCTCAGGTAATTTCTAAAAGTAATCCTTTCAGACTGAATGAATCACAATTGAAAGAATCACAGTGTATCAGGGAAGGTCAAAGGGATCCAGCACACAAGCCCCTCCTTCTCAGGAAGGTTGAGTTTGGTTGATAGTTGTATTGTTTTTCCATTGGGTTACTAAGAGAAAATATTTTTCAGGAAAGGAACTGATAAAGAAGGGAGGAGTCCACAAGAAGGAAAATAGGAAATTAAGGGCTGACATATAAAGAAAGCTGAGCACCAAAGAATTGATGCTTTTGAACTACGGTGTTGGAAAAGACTCTTGAGAGTCCCTTGGACTACAAGGAGATCCAACCAATCAATCCTAAAGGAAATCCTGAATATTCATAGGAAGGACTGATGTTGAAGCTGAAACTCCAGTACTTTGGCCACCTGATGTGAAGAACTGACTTATTGGAAAAGACCTTGACCTGGGAAAGACTGAAGGCAGTAAGAGAAGGGGATGACAGGATGAGATGGTTGGATGGCATGACAAACTCAATGGACATGAGTTTGAGCATGGTCCGGGAGTTGGTGATGGACAGGGAAGCCTGATGTGCTGCAGTCCATGGGGTTGCAAAGAGTCGGACACGACTGAGCGACTGAACTGAACTATCTCATCAAGGGCAATGATGCCTGCAAGAGAAATTTCTCCGGTTGGATTAATCTTCAGTTGTCTTCTCTGTAAACTGGAAATGCAGTCTGAATCAATCTGAGGCACAGAGATAAAATCACTTACTCAAAATTGAGTGTGGTTTCCAACTCAAGCATTTTTAGACCCTACTTTCCTAATTACTTTGTACCCAGTCTTTCCTCTTCAAATTACAAATTTTCTTTGTAAACGATAAAATTCCTCTGAACTTGTCATGCTTGTCATCATAGGAGAACTTCATTTGCTGATGGTGTTGCCTGAAGAAACAGTGTAGGAGGGAAAGAAAGGACACCTTAACCAACTTTTCTTCTCACAAGTTCCAGTGCCGGGGTGGCAACAATTTAGTGTCCTTTACTCAGTGGCCACCAGGGGGCAGCAGAGTAGGCGGGCAGCCCATTGAGCTAGGCAATCAGGAGATGACCTCCGTGCTAGGGAAGCACAGCCAGGTAGACAAACTTGAGATGGATCAAATGTTTAATCCCACAAAGTGAGAACCATTTGTTGAAAGAAAAAGACCAAATCTCTAAAAAAAAAAAAAGTCTGTAGCACTCCTTAAGTGCAAAACCAGCCATTTTCAGATCAAACCTCTAATTTCAGAAGAGAACTTGTTTTGTTTTGTTTAAGAAGTGGCTTAAAGAGAGAGCCATGTCAAGGGGGCTGGTGAGTCAGGCCTGAACTGTGTGTGTTGATATATCTATCTGTTCCAGATCTGACTGGTATCCTACAAGGTGGTGTGCAATTATTTGTTTAACTACTCAGAAAATTGGAAAATATCTAGTTAGAACTGAAACACAAGATTCTGGCTTAAATGAAAATTCATTCACAGACACACAGATTTAAAACCTGAGTATATACACATCAGTGACATTATATATATATATACTGTTGTTTAGTTGCTAAGTCATGTCCAACTCTTTTGTAATCCCATGGACTGTAGCCCACTAGGCTCTTCTGTCTTTAGAATTCTCTAGGCAAGAACACTCGAGTGGGTGGCCATTTCCTTCTCCAATATATACACTACCATGTGTAAAACGGATAGCTCATGGGAAGCACAGGGAATTCAGCTTGGTGCTCTAGGATGACCTAGGGGGTGAGATGGGAGGAATTTGGGAGGGACGTGGACAAGGAAGGTAATATATGTATATATCTGGCTGATATACTTCTCTGTACAACAGCAACTAACACAAAATTGTAAAGCAATTATATTCCAATTAAAAAATAAAACCTGAGTAAAAGAGATGTCCAGCATCAGTAGATGGATCAAGTGTGGGATATTCACATGATGGACAACAGTGCATTGTAAGTAGTTGCAATGGCAATAAACCAGCTACATACAGGAAAGAGGATGACTCTAACAAACATAATATTGAGGGAAGAACCCAGACACCAAGAAGGATATACTGCATGACTGCATTTATGTAACTACACATCAGTCGAAACTAACTATGATGTTTAGGCAAAACAGTTCTTATCCCTTTGGGAGTGAGGTCAATCTGTCTGAAAGGAGACAGTAGCAGAGTTTGGGGAGTAATGTTCTATGTTTGATCTAGGTTGTGGTTACATGTCCGCTCAGTCTGCAAAAACTGACAATTGTATGTGTGTATGCTATGCTTCAGTAAAACAAGTTTTAAAATTTCTGTATAAAATCTTAACTCAGACAAGTCCAGCTAAATGTATACCTGTCATTTCAAGCCGCTCCACCAATAAATTGTTTCCTCCTTGGCAAACTTGAAATTGATAATGGAGGGAGAAAAATAGAGAAGGAGAGAGAGGTACTAGGACAATTAAAATCTAATCAGCTCTGTGCTTTAACAAAACTGGATGCAATTATCTTTGCCGTCAGACATAAAACATTATTCTTTTTTCAGATAGCTGACAGTTCACAATGCTAAAATTACATGGGGTAAACAGATACACCTAGTTCAAAATTCCTATTTTTTCCCTTATTTATCAACATAGACTCTTAGAAAGGGATTTCAGACTCCTCTGAAAAATTTCATTCTGTGTTCTATCTAACATTAGAACAAAATTGGCAATACTACTCATGCATCTACTAGACTGAAATTGAGAAAAAATACATAAAATTAATCTCTAGTGAACAAAATTTGAAATAATACATCTAATGTTTCTTTTATCTTAAATCTGAGTTTCTTTTCATGAGAACATCTTCACCTTCTGTAACATGCTTTGCCCAGAGAATGTCTTAGCAAAATGTGTACTTGGAGATTGCTAATCAGGTATACATGCTGTTGTGGTTTGTATAACCAATCTGATTGACCCACTTAAGCAAATGTAAGGGTATTTGTGCACTTGAACATGCTTTCCTCCTCTTTAAACACCCTGTGGTTGATAACTTTTTCAAGATTCACTTTGTATTGGTTAAAACAGTTCCCTCCTAAAATTAACTCAAGAAAAGGGTAGCAAGCCCTTTAAGAAAACTTGTAGACTGAAACTGTGATAGGAAAATCAGGCAGCTCTGAGAACAAACGATTCTCTCTTTGTCCTTGGCTCCATGAGATTTATCATAGTATTTCTACTTGCGTGCACTCTCCATTCTCTTCTACATACGGGTAGATTTTCTTTCTGTTCTTTATCTCTTAGTTTTTTGTACTTAAAAGTCTCTGTTCCCTTCAAGCGGTGATTTTTTTTTTAATTAAGAATCTTGATTTCATATAAAAAGAGCCAACCAAAGACAGCTTAATTTTAAGGAGAGAAGGGATATCCACATATCCACATATCCACAGCTATGACGTCGAGGGCAGCGTCTTTCTTTTCAGGAAGGGAACCAGGAATATTTTACCTTGAACACTCATCTCTGCTTCTCATTACAAGTTTGCTTTATTCTTTTTCCTTCTCTATAGACCAGTGTTCTCTTTTGCCTAGTTTGTATGATGAAACATGTCCACACAGAATTCCTAAACCAACATTCAGAGTTCAATATTATGGAAAAAGAGTTTGCCTTTGTCTTAGTTCTAATTCTGTTTTGGGAGGAAGTATTCAATTGCAAATATGGTCACAAAGCAGGGCTTTCCAGTGAAACATGGTTGCTAGAAACTCATCGCAGAGGAGGGGTAGGCAATTACAGGCGAGAGGGACTGAACAGAAAAGCCAGAGGTTACAGCCATCAATATACAGTGACTCCAAGGGTTACAACTTTTTCCCCAGGCATCCTCAGCTTTAAATCTCTTGGCCTGCAAAATTTAAGTTGGTAACTTTCCAGTTCAAATTTCAGAGAGAGCTGGACTTCTCTGAAAACCTAATGGTTAGGATTCTGGGCTTTCACTGTGGTGGCCTGGGTTCAGACCCTAGTTGGAGAAGATCTTGCAAGCAGTGGGAAGCAGCCGAATTTTTTTTTTCCCAGAGACAGTAGATACTATTTCAAAACATTTGTTTCTGATAGGTGGCCAGGCTGTGCATCACCAGTCCCCCTATGATTTGACAACCCTTCTGTCAGAGCCCTGAGGCACAGCACATTATTGCTTAGGTATCAGAGGACTGATCAGAGTCTGATGTTCCCAGAAAGCAAGGCAGTCATTCTAAGATTTGGTCTGTCCAGTACCATGACATGGCTCTCTGAGTTACATCAAAAAGAAATATCATAAATATATTTGTCATATAGAGATGCTAGCTGCAATCACTCCAAGGACCACTATCCATTTGGAGATGTTTGTTGAAGGGGAAAATAAAAGCCCATGGACAATTATGTTAGGGATAAGCAACGAGACTAACTCCCTTTTGTGAGATTTATAAAATACATTATTCTCGGAGGAGAACATTTATACCTTTATTTAACCCATTTCCTCACCCTTATTGGCTGATACAGCACAGTTAGATCTCTTATTTTGAAAATTACAGGAACCAATTATACAAGTTATACTCTGTGGGGAAAAATAAATGAGGAAAAAGTGCAAATCAATTACACACATAAATTAGGAATCACATCATTAAAGCTCTTAAAAATTCAGGGACCGTCAAGCTTCCCTGGTGGTCCAGAGGCACTGTGCTTCCAATGCAGGGGGCAAGGGTTGGATCCCTGCTCAGGGAACTGAGATTCTGCATGCCACAGAGTCAAAAACAAACAAACAGAAAAATCACACAGACACACAGACACACACACACACACACACACACACAATGCAGAGACTGTCTCTTGCTTTTCCTATCTCTTCTCCCTGAATAACTACTTCAATCTTCTCTCCCAACAAGCCTGGCTCTGTATTCAGTTGGTATACAAGGCAAAAATTTACTCCATTTAGTACTTTTTTAAACTTCCCTTCTAAAATATCATTTCAGATTTATATGAGAATCTTTTATTTCTGCCTACATATTTCAGGGAAAGAAACCTGGGGGTAGTTACAGAGGTAAGGATGAAATTGGGTATGTGTCCAATTATTTACATCACACTTGGGGGGTCAGCACCTATAAATTAAAGGAAAAAGAGGGACATAAATCCTGCCAAAAAGAAGGGCTGGTAATTCCCTGTCTAGGGAATTGGAATAAAGTGTGTTCTATATTATGGAAAATTTACTGTAGAAGCAGTGTCAGTTAACATTAATAGACCATGTATTATGAAACAAGCCTAAACATTCTATGTATCTGAATTAACTGCATCCACATAGTAAGTCTATGAGGTGGTACAAATGTGATTTCTACTTCCTAGATTAGGAAACCAAGGCACAGAAAGCTTCAGGTGTAAATGGCTTAAAAACACACAACCTGTAATTTATAGAGTCAATTTGAACAACATACCTGACCGTATGGTATTATGAATGCCAGCAGACTTTTGTGTTTTTATATGTAAAGGTGAAAAGTAAACTTGTATTATTCAGCTCTGAACTTAATAAATCTATTAGAATTTTTAGCATGTTATGAGTCAGCATTTAATTTTATACAAAGAATTTGTATATAGCAATATCCCAAGGCGTCTTATTTATAATTATTTTTTTCTTCTAACTACAGACAAACTCCAGACAAATCTTACCAAATCTTCTTTAGTTTAAATTCAGACTTCTTCACAAGAAGACATACCCTAAGATTTGAGTATCTCAGTTATTTGAAAGATTCATGTAAGGTATACTTGTGTTTATTGTCATGTGTGTATAAAGGCTCTATAGTTCATCACTTACATCTAATTGTGTGTCAATGACAGTGTCACACGTTAAATAGCAGGTTCCCTTTGTTGTTGAATGAGGCTCTGTGCTTGGTGAGCTTTAATTAGTCAAAAGCCTAATAAAATAAAATTTATCTCATGTTATTTGCCAAGTATATGAAATCACTTTTGTAAAAGCAGATTAATTGTGTCTCAGGTGTTAGCTCCATTTTCACTTCCAAATTCCTTCTCTAAAGAAACCATGTAAAAAAAATTAAAATAAAATAAAGAAACCATGTACTGTTAAGTTTAGCAGGGATTAAGAAAAGTAATTTCCTAAGGGGCTAAGGAATGAGACCCCACTGAGTACAGAAAGGAGTTGACTGTTAAAGCACTTTCAGTCTGATTCCTAGAGAGCTGGGCTAAACCCAAGTGGGGGTTAGTGCATTTTATACTCTCTAACATCCAAATATGCGTGATAATAAATCTGTTTTAGCAAAGTTCACAGAACTGTTCCATCCCATTTTAAATCCATGGAACAGGTTAAAGACTCTTTTAATTGCATACTTCTTGGCATATTAAAAATCTTAGAGTGTTTCCTGTAATTCAAAGGTTTATAATAAAGTAGTAACTTGAGAAACTGCTGAAAAAAAAAATGCTCTCTTTTGTCTTGATATAAAGTTAATGTAGTCACATCTCTGGCATTGTTAAAAAAGAATTCCTAACCATGGAATAATTAAATAAATATTTAAATATACATTACTTTAATATAAATTCTGGATGGATGCTATAACAGACAAAAGAGTTATCTGTCAAAAATCCAGGTTCCCTGTTACTTAAGTGCAGACTTCTTTCTGGAGGTGAATCCCCAGAAGGAGACTACATTTCTCAGATCTCATTGCAGTTAGATGTAGCCATGTGATTGAGCCTGAGGCAATAGAAAGAGAGAATTTCTGCACACCACTTCTAGGTTTGACACATGAAAATTGTCTCTAACTTTTGTTCTTCCAATATCTTTCCTCTTCCACTAGCCACCTGTTAATTCCCATAGAAACTTTAGAAACACTGCATTGAAAATGGCATATCTACCACTCTGGGTCACCACAAATCTGCAGGCAAAAGTCCTTCTGCATTCCAATTCTGGGCAACACTGTATTGGAATGTAATGGGGAAAAAGAAAAAAAAATTGTATTGTATTAGACCTCTGAAATTTGGGAGTCTGTTTTAGCAGCTAATACTATGCTAACAAATACAAAAACTGTAGTTGGGAAATTGTTCCAGAATCTGTTATTTCTTTTTTGTGAAATGTTATTAAAGTTCTTTTCTTGCTTAAATATTCTATTACTTTTTCTTTTCTTTTTTAAAATTTATTTATTTTAATTGGAGGCTAATTACTTTACAGTATTGCAGTGGTTTTGCCATCCATTCACATGAATCCGCCATGGGTGTACATGTGTCCCCCATCCTGAACTCCCCTCCCACCTCCCTCCCCATCCCATCCCTCAGGGTCATCCCAGTGCACCGGCCCTCAGCGCCCTGTCTCATGCATTGAACCTGGACTGGCGATCTATTTCACATATGATAATATACATGTTTCAATGCTATTCTCTCAAATCATCCCACCCTTGCCTTCTCCCACCGAGTCCAAAAGTCTGTTCTTTACATCTGTGTCTCTTTTGCTGTCTCGCATATAGGGTCATCGTTACCATCTTTGTAAATTCCATATATATACGTTAATGTACTGTGTTGGTGTTTTTCTTTCTGACTTACTTCACTCTGTATTATAGACTCCAGTTTCATCCACCTCATTATTACTTTTTCTTAAAATTATATATTTATAAAATAAAACTGAAAAGCACATTGATGCACAATTTCATATAATATGTATTCATTGAGGAAAGTACTATTTATAAGGACAAAAGTCCCAACACTGGAGGATTTAAAAAATATTACCTACAATCCCTATCTTCTAGGAAATTACTCTGCTTGAGGAGAAAATAAAGCTACGTAATTAAGCAGTATACAGTAAGTGACACTAAATTTAATCTATTGGCAGTAAAATATTTTGGGGAAGACAGGAAACAGCTGACATATAAATAAACAGCAGAGGATATTTGATGCAAGAGGTGAAATGTCAGCTGACTCAAATGGGAAATTGAAATGAAAGAAATGGGAAGATATTCTTTAGACAGAATTGAATCAGATGGTGATGCTTAACATCTATTGGGGAAAATGGAGCAAGTACTCAGAGGTGTTAGAAAGTAGCCTGGGGAAGAACAAGTGGACTGATTTCATTAATTACATAGGAAAAAAATCTGGATTACTTATATTGGGAAGAGATTGAGTAACTATAACAGCATGGATCAACAAAAGAGGAGAGAAGGAAATCCTATCAGGACAAGGAACTGCATTTACATTAAGAGAACGGAGTTACTGTAGCCTTTTGAGTAGGATAGGATATTATCAAAATGTTTTTAGAAAGGTGAATCTGTTGGCAGGGTATAAAGTGGAGATACTCCAAAGTCAGGAAGAAGACTGAGAAGTTATGAGGAATGTCTGGATATAAGGTCTCTAGAGCTGAAAGAAGAGTTGTTGCAGGAAAAATGCAGAAGAAGCCAATTTTTTAAATACAAATTATTTTGAAAAAGGAACAGAACTTCAAAATGGGGTTGGATATAAAATTGGTAATCAACCATATTTGTTTTTCAATTACTCTAAATCTTTCAAACCATCAATATAATTACAAATCTATAGTCAGATTTTGCTGTCAACTACTATCTGGCTTGCAAATGTTTCTATGATTCTAGCATGTAATTAATGATAAGTGATCTCATAGGTCAAAATATCAAGTAAGTGCATGTGGGAATGCTTCCATAATAATTTGGTTTTCAGAGTGTTTTATTTGGTGACATTATTTTTCATTTATTTACAAAATATAAATGTCATCAATTAAACACAATTGTTTAAGCAGTGACTGCCCCCCACCCCCCAAATTCCATTCTGTTAGAACAGATGCTCTAATTTTGATACAAATGTTTGTCCAATGAGAGAAACACTCTGTTGGCCAAGCAAGTTAAATAAATGAAGGAACATTTCTCAAACTCCCCTTAATGTTAACCACATGCAAAGTCAGTTCAGTCATGTCCGACTTTAAAACCCTATAGACCATAGCCCACCAGGCTCCTCTGTCCATGGGATTCTCCAGGCAAGAGTACTAGAGTGGGTTACCATTTCCTTATTCAGGAATGTTAACCACTGATATATATTCTAGCCCTCTCCCATAATATTTTAGATAAAAAAAATTCTAAAAATATTATGTATTAATATCAACATAAATACATAACATTATTTTTTTTCTTCTAAAATTTTAAGAGAGTGAGCTGGAATATATGTCTTGGTTTACACAAAGGGAATCATAAGAAGTGTTCCTTCACTTACTTAATTTGTTTAGTCAACAATGTATTTCATCCATTAGACAAACATTTGTATCAAAATTAGAGCATCTGTCCACACAGAATCCAAACTGAGCACTAAAAATTTCATGAAGATACATAAAAAGCCAAATGTGGAAGCATTAAAAAGAAAAACTGTTAAGTAAAAATTAAAGGCACTATGGCAAAATCTGTGTAGACTTTCCATTAATTACACTGCTGATATGATGCAAAGAGAATCATATCTGGATTATGTACTATACACTGTCCTGAATCAGAACAAGGCAAGTAATGCTTAAAAACCAAAAAAAAAAAAAAAGTTGACTTTAACTCACCCAGTGTCTTGATCCATGTCTAGAAAACAGGCATTCCTTTCTTTCACTCTCAGAAAAGAAATCGCTGTATTCTCTAGTCTCATTGAGCAAGGATGACAGCCCTGTTTGGTCATTCCTCTCCCTAAACATACCTCCATTCAATGCATAACTACTCATAACATTACACTTTAGGTTGCCACCTTGCTTAAGGAAATGTGTTCAAATCAGGATAGATACAGAAAAAGCATTACTTTGTCTTCATAGAGAGATATAAAACTGTATCTCTAGCAACTCTATAAAGTTTAGCTAGAAAATAACTGAGCATAGTGTGTGTGTGTGTATATATATATATATAAATATATAAATGACTGTTAGACATTGTAAATTAAAAGCCATACAATTTTAATAGATCTCTCTCCATTCAAGCTGACTAAACAAACTAGCTCCCCCAAAAAACCAAAAAACCAAACCGAAACAAAAAATTATAAGCCTCCAAAAAAGTGTGCAGCATAAAGAAAATACAATGATATAGTGATACATTAAAAAGTATGTTTATGTAATTTACTTTTCTACAAAGAACAGGTGAAAATTTCAGTCTACTCTTATTTGAGTCCACCAAAAGCTTAGATAAAATTTCCTAAAACAGGACTAGGAAGTCATATTAAGTATAACTGTATAGGCTGAAATGCAAAAACTAAAAAAAAAAAAAAAAGTAACTCTCTATGGAATATACTTTTTGAAGGGAAACAAACTTCACCTCATCTTACTCTATAAAAAAAAAAAACAAAAAAAAAAAACTGGCAACAAAATAATCCAGAATGTAACTAATGCATTAATGGAGCAAGCAAGCCATGGTGTCAATATACAAAAAAAAAAAAAAAAGAAAGAAAGAAAAGAAAAAAAAATCACCCAAGACTAAATAAGGGAAGTTTATACCAATGAAAGTGAAAAGCGTATGAGTGCGGGCTCCATAAGGGCAAGAATCTATGTTGGCTTCGTACACTGACTAACCAAGCACCTAATTGTTTCTGATACAAAAGTGGTCCTGCTCCGAGTGTTGTGGTGTGTCCCCCGATCCCAGAGTCTAACCCTAGACTAGGTCCTCATCTCCTGGCTACTGGGAGTACTGGTGAAGGTGAAAGTGAAAGTAGACTATGGACTGTATGGACAGTAGCCTACCAGACTTCTCCATCCATGGGATTTTCCAGGCAAGGGTACCAGAGTGAGTTGCCATTTCCTTCCTCAGGGGATCTTCCTGACCCAGGGATCGAACCCAAGTATCCCGCATTGCAGGCAGATGCTTTACCCTCTGAGCCACCAGGGAAACCCTGGGAGTACCAGCAGTACAACTGATTTCCTCTCCAGCACTAGCCTTCAGCCAAAGAGAATCACTTTATCCAAGGTGCTGCTCCCTGCTCTGGGGCATTCCAGATTGATAACCAGGTGAGCCTAGAATCTAGGGCCCTATTACTTCATCTCAGTGCAGGACAACACTGAAAGGCTGCCACCATACAGAACTGTCACAGGATCAACTGAGGTTGTAGATGCAAGTACATGCCAAAGTTCCTTCTCTGTCCAATTTCATGGCCTTCGTCCCTCAGTAGGTACTGCACCTGAGATGAGTCCTCAGTAACTCTCTGCACAGAAATCTCCATCTCAGAGCATCTTCCAGGAATCCAAACCCAAAAGAGATCTAAAAAATTGCTAAATGATGAAAAATAACAATGATGATTCCTCATGAACTTTATACTAGCCTCAGAACTATGATCAAATAAAGTTTATAAAGCTAGATGCACATATTATAAACAGATTGGATATCTACTTACTCCTAACAGTATATGGCAGACCAGGAACATTAAAAACAATAATATAAAATAAAAATGAAATAATATGATTCTATTGACTTTACTTTTCTTGTGCTTTTTTTTTTCAAATTATTGCCTCTTATGCTTTCAGCCCTTAATTGTGTATTTTTATTTCGTCTTTAAAGATACCTATGTAAGGTATTTATGTAAGGTCAAATTTTATATACATTTAAAAAAATTCATTGTATAGAGACTATGTCTTAAGTTTTTAAATTTTTTTAAGTTTCTTTGTGGCCTAAAAAACTATCCGGTTTCCTAAAATGAAGCAATATTTATTATGTAAGAAAGTGACTGAAAGACCTTTTCAGAGATGTGAACTTCAGAAATACACATCACCTAAACATTGGCACTAGCAGCATCTCTACATTTTTATACTACAGAAATTGGCATGAGCTCTGAATCTTTAGAATAACCCATGGCCCTGCACAAACGTTGCATTATTAACATGACTATGCCTTCTTTTAGGTGTTTGAACAGACATAAAATCTTTTGTTTCTAGTTCTAATTACTATGCAGTAAACAAATGACACAAATAATACCATAATGATATGAGCTGAACCAATACGAAACACAGAAAATCTTGAAATTAAAAACAAGAGTCTTTTTGCTCTGTAGAGCCTGTTGTGTGCTGCGCCCAGGGCCACCAGGTTGCACATCACCAGAAGACACGATTCACAGTGCGTTCAGCTTATATTCTTTTGACTTTATTTTCCTTTCATAACACAAGCATTTCTCACATCTCTACCTTCATTTTCTGTGCTTTATGCAACAAGTTGCACACAGTTGATTTTATGAAAACCAAATGCTGTACATTAGAATTACCTATACATATATAACAAAGTGAAGAAAAATTGTATTACCTGAATATACTATACTAATAGTATAGTTTCTTTGCTTTAGGCTGTATCCACCCACATACCTACCACCCTATACATTGATGGAGTATATGTTCCACATTATAAGACAAATTTTTCTGGTTATCTTTCCCATGTCTCTTCTCACTTGTTCAAGAGCTCCATTTTAGTGATTATCCACTTTTCTGTGTGTCTCTGGAACAGATGCCATAGGTTGATAAATCCCATCATCTACCCATTTCTCTTCTCTCTTATCTGTCTCTCCTCTAAAGGGTATACAAGCTTTAAAAACACCTGATTTCTGGGACTTTCCTAGTGGTCCCAGTGGTTAAGACTACACACTCCCAATACAGGGGGCCCAGGTTCAATCCCTCCTCAGGGAACTAAATCCCACATGTGGCAAGTGAAGATCCCGCATCCCAAATGCACAACAAAGACAATAAGATCCAGCTCAGCCCAAAAAATAAAAATAAAAAGCTTGATTTCCTATCTTCCCGTTAGATATGGTTGATCAGGTGACACAGTTCTGCCCAATCAGATATAGATTTCCAAAGTGCCACCTTTCCTCTTATCCCTTTTATCCACCTGGAAGGTAGATGTGACGCCTGGAATAGAGTAGGCACTTGACTGTGAGGTCACATGCAAGAGCAAAAAAGGAAACACATCAAGGTCCATGAAGCAGACAGCTAGACAGCCTCATGACAAGGCTGAGCTTCTACAATCCTTTCCTCTGGGCATATTATGTGAGGAAAAGAAACATTTCTTTCTGAAACTTTTAGTTGTATTTCCTGTTATTTGCAACCATAACAATTCCTGTATACTCTGTTTCCTCTCCTTTACTTTCCACACCTCAAATCCTGTAAGTTTTACCACCTCTTGAATTCAATCTTGCTCTTTATCTTCATGCTAATACTTCAGTTCAAGCTACTACTATTATTTGTTTTAATTTCTTACAGAGCTTCTTGGTGTCCCTGCAGGTAATCTCA
The DNA here is from genome assembly GCF_033118175.1 of Dama dama. Taxonomy (NCBI): domain Eukaryota; kingdom Metazoa; phylum Chordata; class Mammalia; order Artiodactyla; family Cervidae; genus Dama; species Dama dama. Next base: position 29,887,350 of record NC_083708.1, on the reverse strand, counting down.
CACACCACCCAGGACGCATTCACATCACCAATGTTTCTGGACTACTTTTAGTAGGAAATCCAAGGCTCTTTATGATGACATATAAAGACCATTAAATCTACCTTTGCCTGTATTTCCAGTTTCATACTCATTAAAATGCTCCTCTACCCTATACTTCAGTCTGCTATTATGGCCTCACATGCCTTATACATGTTGCTAGTTCAATCTAGAATGCCCTGGTTTTCACTCTCCTATACTTCATCCTTATTTATTGCTCAGACTGGATCCTATATTTTTCAAGTCAGAGAAGTCTTCCATAATGGGGTTCTTTGGTTAGACACTATACCACATGATCTACTGGCACCCCAAGCTTAATATTACTACTACCATAATTGCTGTATTAACAATATCTGTTTGCTATCTTTAGCAGTTAGCTTTTGGATAAATTACTTATTTAGTTTTATTCCCATATATAGAGTGCAATGGCCAGAAAATAGCAGATTCTCAATAATGGTTGAAAAATACACTTAATGGAAAAGTGAACTTAGGTTGATTTAGTGATAATATATTATTAGTTAATTATATCAACATTCTACATGTAAGTTCTTTTTATTAATTTCCCAAAGTAAATTTGCACCTATTTCATTTTGATAATACCACATCTCATGCAAAATTATAAAAGCCCAAGTGTTACTTTCCTCTTTGTGGCAGAGCAGACTAAGGTACAAAGAAGACACATGGCTTCCATATTATCAGAGGTAGTGATTGTAAACCAGGCTTCCAGTTTTATTTTTGCATATTTTTGCTATATAAATTCATTGGAGAAACATTCCTGAGTTTGACTTTCTTTTCTCATTGGTAGAGGTGAGACATGTAAAGATGTCATTCAATTACATCTCTTACTGTGACCAAAAAAAAAAAAAGTAGAGCTTGCAAATATCTCTTCTATTGGAAATATTAGTAACAAAGGAAACATTCTCAGAATGGCAATGGTATCAGAATCCTCTTAAGAGGTTTCTTTTGCCAGGAACATTGTAATAACTTCTTCTTAGACCTCCCCACTCCCCAACAATTCACCTTAAAGAGCAGCCAGAGTAGTCCTACTCAAGTGCGTATCCAATCATATCACTATTTGTGGATTTTTTTTCAATAGATACAAAATATATGTGTAAAATGCCCTGTGAAAGATAATAAGGTGGATAGCCTATCCTTATATAGGCATAAGATAAATGATATTAAAATTAATAATGTGTTAGTTTCCTTAGTGTAGTATAATCTTGCTTTCAATGAATTACATGATTGTACAATATGCCTCGCTGTCTCATCACTGGAGAAATTGTTTCAGCCTGTCATCACAGGCTAAGTGTTTAAAAAAAAGTTTCCAATACTGTATTATGAATATGAATGTGCTGAATCCCATAAAATTTTATAATGATTGATTCATTAGTGTACAGAATAGGCGACCATGAAGCAATCCTATTGATTACACTAGGCTACCATAAAGCAATCATATTGCTATTTCTTCACTGTCAATGCATGGATTGTTATACCTTTTAATGTCTAGTGTTGGGCTTCCTTGGTGGCTGGGGTGGTGAAGAACCCACCTGCAATGTGGGAGACCTGGGTTCAAGCCCTGGGTTGGGAAGACGCCCTGAAGGAGGGCATGGCAACCCACTCCAGTATTCTTGCCTGGAGAATCCCCATGGACAGAGGAGCCTGGTGGGCTATGGTCCACAGGGTCACAAAGAGCTGGACACAACTGAGCGACTAAGTACAGCACTCACCATAAAGCAATCATGTTACTATTTCTTCATTATCAATGCATGGATTGTTATACCTTTTGATGTCTAGTGTTAGTACACACAACTATGTTTTGTATCACATAAGGCAATATAAATATAGGTACTGATAGACTATTCTTCTTAAAAACAGATGGCATAAACATGGTATTGATAAATATGGTACAGACTGTAAATGTATTCTTTCTTATGATTTTCTTAACTCCTTCTTCTAGCTCACTTTATTGTAAAAATACAGCATAAGAAAAGAAAAGAGTTAAAGTTGCTTAGTCATGTCTGACTCATTGCAAGCCCATGAACTATACAGTCCATGGAATTCTCCAGGCCAGAATACTGGAGTGGATAGTCTATCCTTTCTCCAGGGGATCTTCCCAACTCAGGAATCGAACCAGCATCTCCTGCATTGCAGGTGAATTCTATACCCACTGAGCTATCAGGGAAGCCCTACAGCATATAATACATATAACACAAAAAGGCTATACACCCTCAGTAACAGCAAGAATACCTTCAGGGAATCTAATGTACAACACGGAGACTGTAATTAACAAAATAGTGTTGTATATTTGGAATTTGATAAGAGATTAAATCTTCAGTCTCTATCTCTCTATTCCTCTGTCACTGTCTTTATCTCTTACATAAAGGAAAATCCCATATGTCGATGTAATTGAATGCACAATATTAAATTAGCATGCTGGTTTTGAAAGAACCAGTAATAATATACATTTTTGTTCAAAACGTTAATGAACTGTGAGAATATTGGTATCTTTTTGTTGTTGTTTTCATCATTTTCTGAAAATTTTAAATGGTTGCTCCACTAATGTTCCTAGTGAATGTCTTCTACACCCTGACTACTCAAACGGTGGTCCATGGACTAGCAGCAGCAGCAACAATAAGCTTGTTTGAGATACAACCCCTTTGTGCCCACCCCGTCCAACTAAATCAGAAACTGAATATTGAAACAACATATCCTTATATGCACTTTAAAATCTGAAAAATGCAGACCTCTGTTCAAAGTTCAAAAGTTGAAAAGTGAGAGTAACCTTAATAACTCAATCCTTTTTCAGTGGTTTAGCCAGGCTTTCTCAAGAGTGGAGTAGGACAGTAGGAGTGGTCTATTCTGGGTGTTGGTAACTGCTTAGAACCTAGACTACTGTCACCAACAAAACTCTGGAAGAACAAGAATTTTATCAATGATATTGCTTAGCATTGTTTGTGAATGCTAATGGTGTTAAAATATTGCTTTTATTAATTTTATTATTGTTTTTAAATTCTCTACATTTAATCCATCCCCTTACTGCTTATGCTTCTGGTGGACCAGCCTCTTGATCTCACTCTTAATATGTCACTATTGTTTATAGAACATTTGTTGTTGTTATTGTTTTTAATTTTTAATACTATTTTCCATACAGTTAATATGTGATATTTATTGTAGATAAAAAATAGTCATTATGGTACAGAATATCTTCTAAAAAATGATTCATCATCATATAAAACATGGTCAGCCAGACTATAAAATGCAGGCCATATATCCATATCACCCAACTTTTGCCTAAATGTCCATAAAAGTGGTTGCATAAAGTGTAAATATCTGGATCCATCGTAGGGAACCGAGGAGTGGTGAACAAGATATTAGAGAGCTATTATATATGTTCTCATATAGAGAGCTCTATATGAGCTATTTGCAACTTAGACTTTTATGTCAAGTCTGTAACAGCTCCCCCAGAAAACACAGGTGTGCATGTAGGAAAACAGGGAGGAAGCAAGGAGTGATGATAAACTCTCACCTGGTTTGCCTCTGTTGTATCAGGCCTCCATGATTACGTCTTTTCTCTTTTTAAACAAAGAAGACAGAAACAGCTGTTTCAAAACATTTAAAAACTGCATCCACCCTTGACAAATGAAACAGATTTCCAAGGCTTTAAAAAAAAAAAAAAAGCCAAGTAAAAGATATTTTGAAATCAGAAAAGATAACTTACTCTTACTCGATTGTGTGTGTGTGTGTGTGTGTGTGTGTGTGTGCGCGCGCGCGCACGCGCGCATATGCATTTTTAGCCACTCACATTTTCTTTAAAAATCGAGTTAAGGGAATTCATCTCTTGTGGAGTAAAACGAATAGCACTTTCAAGTGCATGAAGAAAGCAGCCAGTGTGAATGCTTTTCAACGCAGCGTGATCAGTGCTCTCCTCTGGCTGCAAAGAGAAGGTGCTGTGTTTCAGAGGGAAGTCCCCTCACATGAGTGCCACTCGACACCAGGGGATGTTATCACAGACAATGGGCCAGTACTTTCACTGCTTTCTCTACCATTTTTCCATCCTGAACTGAAGTCTCTCCTTCACAGCACTGCATTGTAGCAGGAGATATATTTGAGATGGAGACATGGATGTGGGCTATTCATATTTGCTTTCAACCCATTAGATTCTTTGAATCTATTATGGAGGATGTATGTGTTGCATTTTTCTTGCATACAAGAAAGCTCCATCAGGCTTCCTTTATCTCACTCAGCATTTTAGAGCTGAGGAAAATGGATCTCTACACTGTAAACAGTGCTTTCGACAGGAGGGTGAATGTATCACCAAGTGGTAACATCTCTTTAGTTGTTCCCACAAAGCCAGTTGAAAGAGCACTATGGAAATTATTATTAATAACCAATTTGTATTGCAGTAAGCAATGAAGAATACTGTCTAAGATGTGAATAAGTGTACTGATGATCAGTCTTTATAATTATTAGAGGTCTACACTTGGATTAGAATAAGGTGAGACGCGATTCCAAAGGAAATTTTGTGCCCCAGGATATTTATTTGGGGCTAGCTGGCTCAGAAGGTAAAGAATCTGTCTGCAGTACAGGAGTCCTGGGTTCGATCCCTGGGTCAGGAACATCCCCTGGAGAAGGAAGTGGCAACCCACCCCGGTATTCTTGCCCAGAAACTCCCTGGTGGGCTACCCCATGAGTCCATGGGGTCGCAAAGAGTCAGACACGACTGAGTGACTTCACTTTGAACTTTGAGCTCAGAATAGGCCTTGTTTTTCTGGAAAGATCAGTGGGAAAAGCTAACTATTCTGTGACGCTGACGAAGTATCTTCCAGTTATGTCCACTCTAAATAATGATACAACTAAAAATCATTTTAAACAAATAATTGATCAGCAAAATTTGTTTACAACCAACTAAGAAAAGATTGAACAAAGTGGGATTAAATGAGGATTATATATAATTGTTAAGAATGGTAACTAAACTAATTATAGTTTTGCTATACATATTTCCTTTAAAACAGTAATATACAGACTTTTCCAGAACTAAGATATGTCGTAAGCCCTAGGTTGTATTCATACACTCTCCTGCCCACTCATTTATGCCAGAAGTAGAACTAGAAAACAGCTGGGAGTGGTACGTGAGGGAGAGTGTCACTGCATTTGTTGGCATTTAGAGCATCTGGCAAGGAGATTTAAGCCACACATTTCCCCACCTGGAGTTTATAATATAGTGAAGTAAATAAGACATATGCTAAAAATGTAACAAAAAAGTACAATAGCTGTATTTGGGAATTGTGAACTATAAATGCTATGGTATTTAGAATTGGAAAGGTCCTTTTTTGTTGTTGTTTTATTTTTATTTAAAGGCTATCAAAGCTCCAGGTCTTATCATGTCCGACTCTCTGCAACTCTATGGACTGTAACCTGCCAGGCTCCTCTGACCATGGGATTCTTCAGGCAAGAATACTGGAGTGGTTTACTGTGCCATCTTCAGGGGATGCCTTCCTCCAGGGGATCTTCCAGACACAGGGCTTGAACTCTCGTCTCTTTTTTTTTTTTTTTTATTAGTTGGAGGCTAATTACTTCACAACATTTCAGTGGGTTTTGTCATACATTGATATGAATCAGCCATAGATTTACATGTGTTCCCCATCCCGATCCCCCCTCCCACCTCCCTCTCCACCCGATTCCTCTGGGTCTTCCCAGTGCAGCAGGCCCGAGCACTTGTCTCATGCATCCCACCTGGGCTGGTGATCTGTTTCACCATAGATAGTATACATGCTGTTCTTTTGAAATATCCCACCCTCACCTTCTCCCACAGAGTTCAAAAGTCTGTTCTGTATTTCTGTGTCTCTTTTTCTGTTTTGCATATAGGGTTATCGTTACCATCTTTCTAAATTCCATATACATGTGTCAGTATGCTGTAATGTTCTTTATCTTTCTGGCTTACTTCACTCTGTATAAGGGGCTCCAGTTTCATCCATCTCATTAGGACTGGTTCAAATGAATTCTTTTTAACGGCTGAGTAATATTCCATGGTGTATATGTACCACAGCTTCCTTATCCATTCATCTGCTGATGGGCATCTAGGTTCCTTCCATGTCCTGGCTATTATAAACAGTGCTGCGATGAACATTGGGGTGCACGTGTCTCTTTCAGATCTGGTTTCTTCAGTGTGTATGCCCAGAAGTGGGATTGCTGGGTCATATGGCAGTTCTATTTCCAGTTTTTTAAGAAATCTCCACACTGTTTTCCATAGTGGCTGTACTAGTTTGTATTCCCACCAACAGTGTAAGAGGGTTCCCTTTTCTCCACACCCTCTCCAGCATTTATTGCTTGTAGACTTTTGGATAGCAGCCATCCTGACTGGCGTGTAATGGTACCTCATTGTGGTTTTGATTTGCGAACCGTCGTCTCTTATGTCTCCTGCATTTGCAGGCAGGGTCTTTACCACTACCATCACCCTAGGTCATATACATATATTTAAAAAGCACTGCTTTGCTTGGGATGGCCATAGACACACCACTATATATAAAAGAGATAATCAACAGTGACCTACTGTATAGCACAGGGATTTCTACTCAATATTCTGTGATAACTTAAATGAAAAAAGGATCTGAAAAAGAAATGAATATGTGTGTGTATAAAAAACAATCACTTTGCTATGCACTTGAACTCAACATTCAGAAAACTAAGATCATGGCATCTGGCCCCATCACTTCATGGCAAATAGATGGGGAAACAGTCGAAAAAGTGACACTTTATTTTTGGGGTCTCCAAAATCACTGCAGATGGTGACTGCAGCCATGAAATTAAAAGACACTTGCTCCTTGGAAGAAGAATTATGACCAACCTAGACAGCATATTAAAAAGCAGAGATATTACTTTGTCAAAAAAAGGTCCATCTAGTCAAAGCTATGATTTTTCCAGTAGTCATATATGGATGTGAGAGTTGAACTATAAAGAAAGCTGAACACAGAAGAATTGATACTTTTGAACTGTGGTGTTGGAGAAGACTCTTGAGAGTCCCTTGGACTGCAAGGAGATCCAACCAGTTCATCCTAAAGGAAATTAGTCCTGGACAGATGGAAGGACAGATGCTGAAGCTGAAACTCCAATACTTTGGCCATCTCATGTGAAGAACTGACTCATTTCAAAAGACCCTGATACTAGGAAAGATTGAAGGCAGGAAGACAAGGGGATGACAGAGGATGAGATGGTTGGATGGCATCACCAACTCAATGGATCTGGGTTTGAGTAGACTCTGGGAGTTGGTGATGGGCAGGGAGGTCTAGTGTGCTGCAGTCTATGGGATTGCAAAGAGTCAGACACGACTGAGTGACTGAATTGAACTGAACTGATACACTTGAAACTAACACAACTCAAATTAAAATTTAAAAAACACTGCTTTGGATCTCAGAATGCTTGTATGTTCAAGGGCTTTGGACCCATAATCTGAGACCAATGTGTCATTGGACAATCAGCAAGGACCAGAGGGTGACATTAAGACCCAAGAGTCTTCCCCCATATCTAATTCCTCTCAAGATAATGCTACTTCTAGTATGATATCTGATTAATACAAGGGAGATGTGTGACTTACTGTCCTTCAGATGGTTCCTCAAAGACTTCTATTAATGTTTCACCTCCTCTGAAATTCCCATTAAATCAATTTTTTTTCAGTAATTTTTTTAAAAGCTTATTTTTCATAGACCATGATATGATGCACATGTTTGGTTTTATAGGAAAGTTTTCCTGACCTCCCAGCTGAATATGTATCACTTGGAGAAGTCTTGTCACATAGTTCATGAATCAGTGAGAGCAGATCCTGCAGTATCCATGAAACAAAGATACATGCAAGGAGGTGCTGTAATACCAGCTGATGAAGGCAGTGACACCCCCCATACACTCTGTGTGATATAATGTGTGTTCACTGTCTGAACATCATGCATGTTTATTCAGCATTCACTGAGCAAATATTACTGAAGGCCTACTACATGCCAGGCTCTGTTCTACATGTGGAGATAAGAGGGTCAACAAAGAGGCAATGCCCTAGTTCATGGGGCTTACATTCCATTTAAAAAGGCAGAGAAGAAGTCAAAAATAAATATGCCACATATCAAATGATAATAAGCTGAATGTATAAAATTACAGCCATATAAGGGTGAAAGGGACAGGCATGAGTAGGATTTAATGAGGGGATACATTAGGAATTTGGAATTAACAGATACATACTACTACATGTAAAACAGATAAACAACAAAGATTTACTATATAAAACAGGAAGATTCTCTGCAGAAGGTAATGGCTACCCACTCCAGTATTCTTGCCTGGAGAATCCCATGGACAGTGAAGTCTGGAGGGCTACAGTCTATGGGGTCACAGAGAGTCAGAGGTGATTGAGCAACTAGGCACACACACACAACTCTATTCAGTATCTTATGATAATATGTAGTGGAAAAGAATCTGAAAATCAGAATCACTTTGCTGTATAACCAAAACATTATAAGTAACATATACTTCAATTAAAAAATTAAAAAAGAAAATATACCCTCCCTTCACAAACAGGAAAAAGGTATGTAGGCAATGAGGAAAGCTAGTTCAGTTGTCTTAACTGTGAGGCATTGCAATATGTTTTTTTATAGGTATATGTCCAAGTTGCTAGGGCACACTTAGAAAAATGTGTGTCATTTTCATGGTGCAATCATAGAAGGCTAATTGGAGCACATAACCTATCAGCTGAGCTTTGGAGGCAAATCATAGTTCATCAGGTGACCAATATGATGAAAATATTCCAGGATGCCTGGATGGTTTATTTAAATGTACAAACCCATAGAAAGCATTGCAATTTTAATTGAGTGGTGTAGTGGAAGAGTTTTAATATCATCTCTGAAACAGAGAACATTACTTAATCTCCTCCTAGAAAGGAATGAATAATCATGCCAACCTTGTATGATCACTGTGATGAGTAATGATAATAAATGGCAATATGACTGGCTTATATTGCATGGACAGTAAATTCTAGTTATTTTTCAGATAGAATACTCTAGTATTGACAATAGGTACAGGGATGTGTCCTTATTTTATTCTCAGACTTGGTTCTAACCTGAAAGAGCATAGGCATTCCATGAATATTTGATATATACATATATGAATGAACTGGCTAAGTTTTAGTTTCCTTTCAACTACTTTCAACTAGTAATGCAGGTGATAGAGAATAAAAAAACTGTACCCCCACCCCGAAATAAAACTGCACCAGAACAACGGTGATCAACACAGGAAAAAGGAGAGATGATTTAGAGATATTTGAGAGATAAAAGATACGGAATTTGTCACTAATTGAATCTGAAGGAGGAGAAGTCTGAATAACTTCCAGGTTGACAACTGAATAACTGGATGAATGTTGGTGACATTCACTAAAATAGATTAACTGGGAGGAACAGGAGCCAGTTTAAGTCGTGCAGGCAAGGAAAAAATGAGGTCAAGCTGACTTCATAATTTTAAGATACAAACCAGCCACAGAGGTGAAAAAGCCTAGAGGTGATCAGAAATGAAGCCTATTATTCAGAAGAGGGTTCAAGAAGATAGATATATTGGCAGTAATTGAAGGCTCTTTTGTGGATGAAATTGGGTAGAGAGATTATTATAGAAGAGAAGGGAGCAATAATATATTCATTTTTGCATTTAAAGAGCATAAAAAGGAGAATCATGACTTCATAGATGAGTTAAAAGGATCATGGAGAGAGAAATCACTTCATAATTTACATTTCTATATGTTTGTATAAAAACAGTGCAAAGCATAGTTTGTTATAGCCTGAGCATTCTCTTACTGAAGAATTCCCTAAGTTAAATCACCTTAATGACACAAATTCTTAAGTGCTCATACTGGTGTGTGAGAAACAATCAGTGATAGTAAGATAATAAGACTCATAACTTAGAAAACAAAGTTCTATCTGGTTTATGTGATTTAAGCATTAAGAGATCATTATTTCTCATTTTCTCATTGGGCATTCAATTTAATATTTCATAGGTATTGAGTAGACAACTCAGATAGTGATGTTGTTGATGGAAAGTTCTCCTTGGTAAGTACTATTTATGTCATCTGCTTATTTTTCAACCTTTATTCAGAAAATATTTAAGGTATTTTATTGTTTTCTCATTATGCTTAAATATACTGTTTAATATTTACTGATCCAGAGAAAGCAGTCACTAACATTTTTTTTTAAGTATTTGAAAGACCTGTGCCCTGAGATAAATGCCAACTTTGTCATAGCATTCATTCAGTAACTGTGTCTAAAGATTTCCTCAGTTGTTTAAAAACTATTTTTATTTTCAAAATGCTATATTTCTATATTATTTTAGTTGATTATAATTTGGTGTTTCTGAGAACTGGGACTAAAATTCATTAAACAGTAATGTTTTTCTGTAAAGAATATCTATGTGGGAGTATAAGCATGCATTTCACATTCAACTGAAAAGTGCAATGCTGACATAATTATCATAATGTGATCCCAGTATCTCTAAACACGGTTTTACAAAAGCATGGTCTGGAAATGTTCAGATATCAATGAAAGGACGTCAGCATCCTGATGCAAAGGTCTCTGTCACTGACCTAGCATTTATTCTGACATCAGACTTTAAGACATGAACACAACATATTAAAATGTCATGAACTGCTCCTAACTTAAATAAACCTACATGTCAAATGGACACAGGGCCTTTTAACTATTTTTCTCTATGAAAAAAGAAAATTTCTCCTCTCTCTGAGAAGAGCTTATCTTATTCATGTTAACTAAAAATGAGGTTATACCAGGAAAAGTAGTTATTGAGTGGCTAGAAATGGAGGAAAATAATAAAAGCAGAGGATATTTAAGAGAAGAATGGGAAATTAGATAAATAAGCCAGAGAGGAGTTATACATTGTAACTTAGGGGAAATATTTGAAACTGAAACTTCATGAACAGGAGTTGGAAAAAGAAAATTATGTACTGAAGTTAAATATTTCATAATGATTTCCTCCAGGCTGGATATTTCAAAGGAAATGCTACAAAGTTGTTATTAATCATTGTCAGAGAAACAGGATTGGGTGTGTCTCACATTCTAAAGGGAAGGACTGTGTTCCGTTGAGTATTATTTTCCCTGAGAAGAATAGGACATTTAAGCCAGATACACATAATCATTGAGCTGCTTAAAATAATAAATGAGGTTTTACCAGAGAATCAAACTATGTTCCTCTCTAGAGGAGGATAATGAAAGGAGGGGAAAATAGGTACAATTATGTCTAAGACAGGTCGACAGGTCTACTGAAAAACTGGAGACACTGAGTAAGGCCAAGGAACAGAATTTGTTACATTCATAAGCGATTATACTCATATAAACAACGGAAGATTATTCAGCCATAAAAAGAAGAAAACCCTGTCCATTCTGACAACATGGGAAGACCTTGCAGGCACCTTGCTAAGTGAAGTAAGTTGTGAGAAAGACAAATATTCTCACGTATATGTGGAATCTAAAAAAACCAAACCAAACACATAGAGATAGAGAATAGAATGGTGTTTACCAGTGGCTGAGGTATGGGAGAAACGGGGAGATGTTGGTCAAAGTGTATAAATTTCTGGTTATAAGTTGAATAAATTTGTGGACCTAACATACGGTATTCCCTCAGATCGCCAGACTCAGGAGCCGCCCACCACAGTAGCTAATGACAGGTCACCAACTTGGGTTCTGGGACTCTGACTCAGCACAAATAATTCTTTCCTGAACACCCTTGAACATAAATCAAGTGAACATAAGTCAGGTATCTACCTGAATACCTGAGAGATTACTGAAAAGTATGCTTTCAATGCACATTTCCAGGACAAATGCGTCAGCGTACCCACTTGCCTACATTGAGATTCCACATATAAACAATGAGTCACTGGTGGCTCTGAAAGAAAAGAAAATGCCTGCAATTGGGGAGACCCAGATGACAGAGTAGAAGGACATGCGCTCATCTTCTCCTGTAAGAACATCAAAACTGCAACTAGCTGCTGAACAACCCTCGACGAGAGAATGTTGGATCCCACCAAAGAAAGACACCCCATATCCAAGGGAAAAGGAGAAGCCCCAACAAGACAGTAGGAGGGGCGAATCACATTTAAAATCAAATCTCAGATCAGCCAGAGATGCTCAGAGGGTGCAAACAAAACCTTGTGTGCACCAGGAGAGAGGGAAAGGGGCAGTGACCTTAACAAGAGACTGAGCCAGCCTTGCCTTTGAGTATTTGAATGTCTACTGCGGAGGCGCAGGTCAGCAGTGGCTGGAGGCGGGGACAGGGATTCTCACTACGGCAGACCTGGGGGGCACAGAGTGCGGCATGGGTCCTCTTGCAGGAGCTTGCCCTCGGCCCCACTATAGAGCCGCTAAGCAGACGACCCACAAACTGAAGAACAATTATACCAAAGAGGTTCTCGCACTGTTACAAAAGTTCTAGTGCCCACAACAGATTTCCCAACCTGGGGATGTGGCAAAAGGACTGAGAATTCCATAGAATTTGACTTGAAGGCCAGAGGGTTGATTTCAGAACTTCCACAGGACTGGGGAAACAGACTCTTAGAGGGCACAACAAAACCTTGTGTGCACCAGGACCCAGGAGAAAGGAGCAGAGAGCCCACAAGAGACTGAGCCAGACTTGGCCTGTGAGTGTCCAGGAGTCTTCACGGAGGCGTGGGTCAACAGTGACCTGCCATGGGGTCAGGGCACTGACTACAAAACTCCTGGGAGCCTCAGTGAGCTGGCATAAGTCCTGTTGAAGGAGAGCCAAACTAGAGGGAAGGAACATAGCCCCACCCATCAGCAGAAAATTGGATTAAAGATTTACTGAGCATTACCTTGCCCACCAGAGCAAGACCCAGTTTTCCCCACAGCCAGTCCCTCCCAACAAGAAGCATCCACAAGCCTCTTATCCTCATCCATCAGAGGGCAGAAAGAATTAAAACCACAATCACAGAAAACAAAACCACATGGATAATAGCCTTGTCTATAAACTGTGCGCTATGCCCTATAGGGCCACCCAAGACAGACGGGTCATGGTGGAGAATTTTTACAAAATGTGGTCCCCTGGAGAAGGGAATGGCAAACCATTTCAGCATTCTTGCCTTGAGACCCCCATGAACGGTATGAAAAGGCAAAATGATAGGATACTGAAAGATGAATTCCCAGGTCAGTTGGTGCCCAATATATATACTACTGGAGAAGAGCAGACAAATAGCCACAGAAGGAATGAAGAGGCTGAGCCAAAGCAGAAACAACACCCAGCTGTGGATGAGTTTAGTGGTGAAAGTAAAGTCTGATGCTGTAAAGAACAATATTGCATAGGAAGCTGGAATGTTAGGTCCATGAGTCAAGGTCAGTTGGAAGTGGTCAAACAAGAGATGGCAAGAGTAAACATCAACATTTTAGCAAGCTGTCAACATTTTAGCAAACACCCTCTACCAACAACACAAGAGACGACTCTATACATTACTAGATGGTCAGTACTGAAATCAGATTGATTATATCCTTTGCAGCCAAAGATGGAGAAGCTTTATACAGTCAGCAAAAACAAGACCAGGAGCTGGCTGTGGCTCAGATCATGAACTCCTAATTGCAAAATTCAGACTTAAGTTGAAGAAAGTAGGGAAAACGACTAGACCATTCATGTATGACCTAATAAAATCTCTTACTATTATACAGTGGAAGTGGCAAATAGATTCAAGGGATCAGATCTGATAGACAAAGTGTCTGATGAGCTATGGAGAGAGGTACATAACACTGTACAGTAGGCAGTGATCAAAATCATCCCCAAGAAGAAGAAATGCAAAAAGGCAAAATGATTGACTGAGGAGGCTTTACAAATAGCTGAGAAAAGAAGAGAAGTGAAAGGCAAGAAAGAAAGGAAAGATATACCCATTTGAATGCATAGTTCCAAAGAATAGCAAGGAGAGATAAGAAAGCCTTGCTAAGTGAACAATGAAAAGAAGTAGAGGAAGACAATAGAATGAGAAAGACTAGAGATCTCTTCAAGAAAATTAGAGATACCAAGGGAACATTTCATGCAAAGATGGGCACAATAAAGGAGAGAAACAGTATGGACCTAACAGAAGCAGAAGATATTAAGAAGAGGTGGCAAGAATACACAGAAGAACTATACAAAAAGAGATCTTAATAACCCAGATAACCACGATGGAATGATTACTCACCTAGAGCCAGACATCTTGCCATACGAATTCAAGTGGGTCTCAGGAAGCATCACTATGAACAAAGCTAGTGGAGGTGATAGAATTCCGGTTGAGCTATTTCAAATCCTAAAAGATGATGCTGTGAAAGTGCTGCACTCTATATGCCTACAAATTTGGAAAACTCAGCAGTGGCCACAGTTCTGGAAAAGACCAGTTTTCATTCCAATCCCAAAGAAAGGCAATGCCAAAGAATGTTCAAACTACCACACAATTGCACTCATTTCACATGCTAGCAAAGTAATTCTCAAAATTCTCTAAGCAAGGTTTCAACAGTATGTGTACCGAGAATTTCCACATGTACAAACTAGATTTAGAAAAGGTAGAGGAACCAGAGATCAAATTGCCAACATCCACTGGATCTTAGAAAAAGCAAGAGAAATCCAGAACATCTACTTTTGCTTCATTGACTATGCTAAAGCCTTTGACTGTATGGATCACCAAAAAAAGAAAAAGAAAAGGGTAGAAAATTCTTCAAAGGATGGGAATACCAGACCACTTTACCTGTCTCCTGAGAAACATGTATGCAGGTCAAAAAGCAAGAGTTAAAAGAGGACATGGAACAACCAACTGGTTCCAAATTGGGAAAGGAGTATGTCAAGGCTGTAATATTGTTGCCCTGCTTATTTAATTTCTATGCAGAGTACATCATGCAAAATGCCAGGCTGGATGAAGTTCAAGCTTGAATCAAGTTTGGTGGGAGAAATATCAATAATCTCAGATATGCGGCTGACAACACCCTTATAGCAGAAAGTTAAGAGAAACTAAAGAGCCCCTTGATGAAGGTAAAAGAGGAGAGTGAAAAAGCTGGCTTAAAATTCAACATTCAAAAAACAAAGATCATGGCATCCTGTCCCATCACTTCATGGTATGTAGATGGGGAAACAGTGACGGACTTTATTTTCTTGGGCTCCAAAATCACTGCAGATGGTGACTGCAGTCATGAAGTTAAAAGACGCTTGTTCCTTGGAAGAAAATCTATGACAAACCTAGACAGCGTGTTAAAAAACAGAAACATTTCTCTGCTAACAAAGGTCTATATAGCCATGCCCCTTCTTGCCTTACCTCTTTGATTGATTCTCTCAGAATTTCTGTCTCATTTTCAAAGGAAGAGTCATTATTTAATGAAATGGAATGCAGTATATTCACTAATTATATTCTAGTATTTAGTGATTTCCTTAAAAAGGAGATTTTCAGGTTCTGGGTACTCAGCAATGAACAAGACAAAGTCCCATCTGGAAATGACTTGAAAAAAACAATAAGCTATTAAATTAGTGAGAAGAGTACAGATTCTAATAAGTTTTATAAAGAAAATAAAGAGTACCTCATTCCAGGGAATCTACTCCAGTTAGAATAGATCAGGGAGGGTCTCTCTGAGGAAGTGATATTTTAGCTGATACTCAATGTTAAGAAGGTTCTAGAGAAAGAACATATCAGGCAGAGGGGAAAACAAATTAAAGACTTTAAAAAGGCTGCCAAATGACCCAGCAATCCCACTTCTGGGCATACACCCACAGTAAACCACAATTCAAAAAAAGACATGCATCCCAATATCCATTGCAGCACTATTTATAATAGCTAGGACATGGAAGCGATATAGATGTCTATCAGCATAGACACAGATAAAGAAGATGTGGTATAGACACTTCCCCGGTGGTCCAGTGATTGAGAATCCACATTTCAGTGAAGGGGACACAGTTTGATCCCTGGTCCAGGAAGATCCCACATGTTGGGGAGCAGCTAAGCCTGTGAAGCCCATGCACCTAGAGCCCACACCACCACAAGGACAAGCCTGTGTAACACAGTGAAGAGGAGCCTCCACTTGGCACAGCTAGAGAAAGCCTGAACATAGCAACTTAGGCCTGGAGCAGCCAAAGATCAATCTTAAAAAAATAAAAAAGCAAAAAAAGAAGATATGGTACATATATACCACATACGTGGAACATTGCTCAGCCATAAAGTAATGTCATTTGCCACAACATGGATGGACCTACAAACTGTCATCCTGAGTGAAGTAAGTTAGATGCAGAAGGACAAATACCATATGATAACGCTTATTTGTGGAATCTAAAAATAAAAGCGGGATCTATACAAACAAACTTATTGACAAAACAGAAATAGTCACAGATACAGAAAACAAACTTATGGTTACCAGGAGATAAGGGGAAGGGTAAATTGGGAGACTGGTATTGACATATACATACTACTATACATAAAATCACAAACTCAATGGAAATGAATCTGAGCAAACTCTGGGAGATAGTGAAGGACAGGGAAACCTAGAGTGCAGCAGTACATAGAGTTGCAAAGAGTCAGACACGACTTAGCGACTCAACAACATACGTAAAATAGGTACCTAACAAAAACCTACCAGAGAAGGCAATGGCACCCCAATCCAGTACTCTTGCCTGGAAAATCCCATGGACGGAGGAGCCTGGTGGGCTGCAGTCCATGGGGTCGCGAAGAGTTGGACATGGCTGAGTGACTTCACTTTCACTTTTCACTTTTATGCATTGGAGAAGGAAATGGCAACCCACTCCAGTGTACTTGCCTGGAGAATCCCAGGGATGGGTCGCACAGAGTCAGACACAACTGAAGTGACTTAGCAGTAGCAGTAACAAGAACCTACATGAGGTTCCAACAAAAACAAGAGATGACTCTACACATAGACATCACCAGATGGTCAATACCGAAATCAGATTGATTATAGTCTTTGCATAGAAGATGAAGAAGCTCTATACACTGAGTAAAAACAAGACCTGGAGCTGACTGTGGCTCAGATAGTGAGCTCCTTATTGCAAAATTCAGGCTTAAAATGAAGAAAGTTAGGGAAAACCACTAGGCCATTCAGGTATGACCTAATCAAACCCCTTATGATTATACAGTGGAAGTGACAAATAGATTCAAGGGATTAGATCTGACAGAGTGCCTGAAGAACTATGGACAGAGGTTCATAACATTGTACAGGAGGCAGTGACCAAATCCATCTCCAAGAAAAAGAACTGCAACTAGGAAAATGTTTTCTGAGGAAGACTTACAAATAGCTGAGAAAAGAAAAGCAAATGGCAAAGGAGAAAGGGAAAGATAAACCCAACTGAATGCAGAGTTCTAAAAAAAAAGCAAGGAGAGAAATAAAGCCTTCTTAAGTGAACAATGCACAGAAATAGAGGAAAGCAATAGAATGGGAAAGACCAGTGATCTCCAAGAAAATTAGAGATACTATGGAAATATTTCATGCAAAGATGGGAACAATAAAGGCCAGAGATGGTAAGGATCTAACAGAAGCAAAAGAGTTTAAGAAGAGGTGGCAAGAATACATAGAACTGAACAAAAAAGTCTTAATGACTCGGATAACCATGATAGTATGGTCACTCACCTAGAGCAAAACATCCTGGACTGTGAATCAAGTGGGCATTAGGAAATATCACTACAAAATAAAGCTAGTGGAGATGACAGAATTCAAGCTGAGCTATTTCAAATCCTAAAAGATGAAGCTGTTAAAGTGCTGCACTCAGTATGTCAGCAAATTTGGAAAACTCAGCAGTGGCCATAGGACTGGAAAAAGTCAGTTTCCATTCTAATCCCAAAGAAGGGATTTCTTTCTAATCTCAAAGAATGTTCAAACTACCATTCAAATGCTAGCTAGGTAATGCTCAAAATCCTTCAACTAGGTTTCAACATTACATGAACCAAGAACTTTCAGATGTACCAGCTGGATTTAGAAAAGGCAGATCAGAGATCAAATTGTCAACATACGTTGGATCATAGAAAAAGAAAGGGAATTCCAGAAAAACATCTACTTCTGCTTCATTGACTATGCTAAAACCTTTGACTGTGTGGATCACAACAGACTGTGGAAAATTCTTAGAGAGATGGGAAAACCAGCCCACCTTACCTGCCTCCTGAGAAATCTGTATGAAGGTCAAGAAGCAACACTTAAAACTGGACATGGAATGACAGACTGGTTCCAGATTGGGAAAGGAGTGCATCAAGGATATATATAGTCATCCTGCTTATTTATCTTCTATGCATGTCAAATGCTGGGCTGGGTGAATCACAAGCTGGAATCAAAATTGCTGGAAGAAATATCCATAACCTCAGATATGCATATGATACCACCCTAATGGCAGAAAGTAAAGAGGAACTAAAGAACCTCTTGAAGGTGAAAGAGGAGAGTGAAAAAGCTGACTTAAAACTTAAGATAATGGCATCCAGTCCTATCACTTCATGTCAAATGAAGTGAAGTGAAGTGAAGTCGCTCAGTCGTGTCCAACTCTTTGAGACCCCATGGACTCTAGCCTACCAGGCTCCTCCATCCATGGGATTCTCCAGGCAAGAATACTGGAGTGGGTTACCATTTCCTTCTCCAGGGGATCTTCCCAACCCAGGGATCGAACCTGGGTCTCCCACATTGGAGGCAGACGCTTTACCCTCTGAGCCACCAGGGAAGCCCATAGAGGGGTAAAAAATGGAAACAGTGACAGACTTTATTTTCTTGGGCTCCAAAATCACTGCAGATGGTGACTTATAGCCATGAAATTAAAAGACTATTGCTCCTTGGAAGGAAAGCTATGACAAACCTAGACAGTGTATTAAAAAGCAGAGACATCACTTTGCCTACAAAGGTCCATATATATGTATGGATATGAAGGTTGGACCATAAGAAGGCTGAGCACCAAGAACTGATGCTTTCAAACTCTGGTGCTTGGAGAAGACTCTTAAGAGTTCACTGGACAGCAAGGAGATCAAACCAGTCAAGCCTATAGGAAATCAACCTTGAATATTCATTGGCATGACTGATGCTGAAGCTGAAGCTCAAATCCTTTGTTTTTTATAGTGAGCAAACTCTCTGGAAAGGACCATGACGCTGGGAAAGATTGAGGGCAAGAGGAGAAGGGTGTAACAGAGAATGAGATGTTTGGATGGCATCATCGACTCAATGGACATAAGTTTGAGCAAGCTCTGGGGGATAGTGAAGGACAGGGAGCCTGGCGTGCTCTAGTCTATGGGTTTGCAGAGAGTGAGATATAACTTAGTGACTGAACAACATCATGAGATTCTTTTATTTTTAAAATAAAAAATTTTAAGATAACATGTTGATTTGTATATATCCAGTAAAGCAGTCAGTGATTTGTCAAGACGATGCATAAACATTAAGGCAACTGGATTCCATATATATATAAAGGGATGGATATTGAGGAGACCACCCCAGCATAAAACTTGGCATGCTTTCTGTGTTCTTAATTGGACATGGTGAACTAGAAAAAATAGCTGAGTATAGATCACATCAGTGGACAGCTGCTGTGGTCATCGATGTAAGACCACTGTGACCAGGGGAGAAAACATGCTTTCAAATGGCCAGAAAAACATCCCTAACACTTAGAATTTGAGGCATAAAGACAGAAAAAAGAAGTGAAATCCACTGAATGGGTCCAGTTAACAGGTGTGCAAAGATATCTGACGAGTACTATGAAAATTATAGATAAAATATAGTGTTGCACTTAACCTTTTCTGAACATTAAAATTAGAGAAGTACTTTCCAAAAACTGAATTGTAGAGCTGCTGACTTCTTCAGGCTATATCTCTCTTTTACTTTTCAAAATTTTACATCTTGATTATATTAATTTATATTTTGTTATTTATAATTTATATGTCTGCCTATCTATATATTCTCCATCATCAAATGTTGTAAGTACATTAAGAATAGTATGCTTCATTGTGCAGCATTTCCTGAATTTCAACATTTGATTAGTTTATCACTTTAAGTTACATGTGTGACAATGCATGACTAAAAACATGCTAACTAAGTCACAGATTTTCACCTTTGAAACAGGAATGCAAGGGTTTGCCCTGGAGTGAAAATGATGATAACTTTCAGACTGGAGCCTAAGTTATATCAGTGATACTATATGTTGTCACTAGTGGGAAACATCCCAGGTATATGAAATATTCCTTGATAACTTGCATGCAGTGGTATCTACAGAAATTAGACAGTCAAATTTTCTGGGAACTATTAGACACATTAGTGCTGAAACCCATTTAGAAAATATTATGACATCTTTTAGAATAACACAAAATGTTTTTATAAATATCTCACAATCTCATTTGACAGGTGTTTATTTTTGTATTTCAGTCTTCTTAATTAGATATGCATTAATTGCTAAGGCTGTGAGGATATTTTTGTGTGTACATGTAGGCATAATAGAATACTGTTCTGTTTCCTTGTTTAGTCTCAGGAAAGTATCTAGAGAATTCCATCCGGTATTTGTCTCCACTGACAAGAATGAGTAAAACACAGTTTCAGGCCTGCTGGCCCCAGTCAAACTTTTTGAGCCAAAAAAAAAACAAACAAAAAAAATCTGTAATTTACCTATGTATCTTCTTTTTCAAATTCAAATTATTGTTTTTATTTCTCTAGCATATATTTGAAGGAAAAAAGGTTAGTCTCAAGAGGTATTTTTCCTCTGAAATTTACTTTGAGATTCCAGAGTTATCACAAGAGCTGAAAACAACAGACATGGCTTGTGGAAGCTGTATGGAACTCTGTCTAACTTCTTTTGCTGACTTCTTTTATTTTTCCTTCTTTATCTGCTATACTCATCCATTTCACTGTCCTTGATTTTGCATTCTCTTGACCTCTGCTCTTGATAACAAACATTATCAGTTTTGCCAAAGCCAACTTAATTCTGAAACCTTTGTCCTTGGAGGAATAAATCTTTAAAAAGTGTACATTTTCTTGATCTGTGAGCCTTTCTACTTTGAGGAATACAGAGACATTTCAGACACAGGGAGATGTACAGGCTGACTCAACACAATTGTGGGAAATGCCTGATGAAAGCCCCTCGTGTGCTTAGCCTCTCTCAGCAATAAATGTCTCACATCAAGGGATGTGCTTATGGAGATCGTGGTTATAGAAGAAAATTGGCCCATATAGTAATCATGGGCCAATTACTAAGTATGAACTTAGTAATCAGTTCCACTTAAGTTAGCTCACTGGCTAGATTATCTATAAAACACTAAAACATAAAAGATACTATCTGAAGTTTTTAGATTTTCTTGTTTAATTTGTTGTTATTTAACATTTAATGTATCTGCAAGCATAGATCGCATAATGAAAGATATCCACATTTCTTACTTCCTGAATCATAGTTTCTTGCATTTAAGCATACACAAGTGTACATAAACATCTAATTTCTTATTTAAGTATGAATCCCAATATTTAAGATAAAAGAATTTTTTTAAAATCTGACAAATAAGAACTTCTTCCATTCCAAATAAGTGGCATTCCCAAATAAATAAATGGATTGACATGTAATCAATTCAGAAGACTAATGCCTGAATATGAAATGTACAAAAAGCAGAAAATCTATGTTGTTGCTTGATACACTGGCAGAGTCAGCAGATAAGTGAATATTCAGATTATTCAATATTCCCTTAGATCATTTAAGGTTAACTTAGTTGTGTTTCTGTCAGTTTCAGCATCTTTACAACTGCTGAGTTTATTGGGGACAGTAACGCAGCAAACATGACCAATCCTTTCCTAAAATTAGTTTCCTTCTAAGTTTAGAGTTAACCACCTACAGAGTAGAGAATAATGGTATTACACATTTCAGTAGCCATGGAAACAGGTGCATAGCACATTATAAACAAATACAGTTTTAAGAATAAGTCCCCAAATTTGTAGCTCAGTGGTTGCAACAGCCAAATAAGTGTAGAGAATTTTTTTCCTTCAATATTTGAGGGGAAAAAAGATACAATCAAAACTTTGAGAGCTTGCAAAGTGGATTTTGAATGTGAGAAACCATGGGGAATACCTCTCAATCTGTTATTAACTTATGTGTGACCTTCACCTCGTTTCTTAACTTTCCAGTTCTTTATATCTCCCATCTGGACAACATTATTTGCTTCCCTTACCGGAATCTTGTGAAGCTTAATTAATGTTTGTGAACCACTTTGACTTCCACAGCTAGAGGATGTTGAAGAAATGCAAATTATTATTGTTGTTATTTATTATTTATTGTTCTCTCTCTAGACTTGGTTCCAGTCTCTGCAGGCTTACCCCCTGAGCCATGGAGACAAATTAATAATAAATGCAGTGCTAGTCTTTCAGTAAATACCAGGATGGCTCAACGGGAAGCAGTTTTTTAAAAAGTCTACAAAAATATTATGCTTACTTTTCTATTATAAAAGCCATAAGAGTCAAAAGTTTTTAAAATTTTATTCTTTTTGACTGATTCACTTTCACTGTGAATTGCTGAAGATTTTCATTGTGTGCCATATTTTTACTCAGTTGAAATATTGCCATTTTGGACTAGCAACCTATCCACCTAATTTTTTTCTATTGGGAAAACTATACCATTGATAGTTTTAGTCTTTTTCAAAAATAAAATCTACTTTTAACTTTGTTTAGTTGACAAAAATCAAATTTGTAACGGTTGTTCTATTTTGCTGGACCTTTTGGGATTTTTTCCTAAGCAGTTGTTCATCTTCTCTTAAAATAGGTCAGTTTCCCTTTTATAAAGTTTATTAATTACTATAAAACATGAATACTATTTTGTAAATATTGACTATAATTATAGATATTTTTGTTGTGAATATTACTAAAAGATTCTTATTAAAATTCAATTACTTTTTATAGAACATGATCAAAAAATGGCTGCTTTTAAAATAGAAATAATATTCACATCTTTTCCAAAGATCACCTTTCCTTCATTACTGATAGACACCTCATTTTACATTTAGATAACCCTGCAGATGTTGCCTAATGTCTGGGAAAATGGTCCTCCTGCTCAGGGGAAGGTTATAATTTGTGAAAGCAAAGCATGACATCCTCTTTACCAGGTATTCACTGTCACAAGCGCCTTTGATCCTAGGTTGTCATGTGCATGGCCAAATCAGAACTTCTCTGATAATCTTCTGGAAAGATTCATTCCTCTGTCTTTATTCAAGAAATAAGTCACTCATGACTTTCCTTTTTTTCATAGAGGGATTAGGGTACAGGACATTATGAATGCATTTTCCAGCCAGTTTGCCACCAGAAGAGAAACCTAACTTTTAAGATTTTTATAAAAAGCCACACTGTTTAACAACCCCTTGCTTGTCTAAATAGACTTTTTCTTATGATGAATGTTTTTATTATTCAAGCTCTCCATTTTGTCAGTTTTCTACGAGACACTGAAGAAAACAATTTTAACTAATAGACTACCCGAGTACACCAACCTTCATTAATCTTCTCCTTCGTACTTCCATAGCATTTGGAGTAACTATACATAATTTAGTATTAAATTATATGGCAACTTGTAATGCCTGGCATTAGTATTTATACATCTCTTGGACCAAACTGCCATCTGTTTGAACGTGGAAGCACTATTTTACCCTCCCTGTTCTTTCCCCTACGCCTTGTACGATGCTGGCTCAGGGGAAGTTCATTATATGAGGGAAAAAACAAAACAAATTGTGTGGGCATGTGGCTTTATGTTGCCTTTTCTTGCCTTAAACTCAAAACTCTATCACAATTCTTCTATAACATGGTCCTTTGCCATCTTTTATTTTTCCTTAGTGGAGAAGGAAATGGCAACCCATTCCAGTATTCTTGCCTGAAAAATTCCACAGACAGAGGAGCCTGGCGGGCTGAAGTCCATGGGGTTGCAAAGAGTTGGACAGGACTGAGCGACTGAACACATTCTTTCTTAGACTAATTCTTCTGTATTACTTCCTGCTCCTTCTCTTTCTGTGGCCTCTTTGTAGGCATTCAGAAAGCTTTATCTTTGGTTTTATGTGCCTTTGCTACTCTGTTCTCTTCCCTGAAGATCATATCCACTATGACTCATTTACTTATGCAAAAATGACCACTATATTGTGACTCCCAGTCTGATTTCTACCCTGCATATCTATCAGACATACCCAACTACTTTGCATCTGGTGATCGGTCACTCATTTATGTCCGACTCTTTCCAACCCCATGGACTGTAGCCTGCTGGCTCCTCTGTACATGGGATTTTCCATGCAAGAATACTGGAGTGGGTTGCCACTTGCTTCTCCAACCTTACAACTGATACTTCTCACCGAATACACAATGAAATTTGATTCTGCCTTCAGTCACTGAAAGTTGAAGTATTCTCTCCTTCCTCTGAATTTCTATAGTTAAACCACAGTCTACAACAACTGCTTGCACTGATGATTTATCTCTGCTTAAACTCCTTGAGATCAAGGACTATTGTCTTGTTTCTCTTTAATTACTCTCCACCTATATAAGTCTTATGTATAATATGAAATCAATAAGTGTCTGAATGGATATATGACCACTTTATTCCAACATGGAAGCCTGTCATGTTGAAAAATTAGTTATACTTTCTCTTTTTGTCTTTATATATATTTTAGGATAATTTGGTATTTTATATAAATATATATGTAAAGAAGATATATTTTCATTGATATCCTTAGTATGTAGAAATTCTGATTATGTTTTCAAACTTCCATATTAATGTAGTTAAATCAACTTGTGGTTTTAGCATTTTTTTTGCAAATAATTATATTTTATTAAGATTATGTATTTTCTTAAACATGTCAAAAAATCAGGTATCATATTATTGTAACTTTTTATTCCAGAGGTAAACATTCCATCAATCTATTCTAAGAGAAAAACACATGTCTACACAAAAACCTGTGTATGAATGCTTGTAGTAGTCCAGGTGGCTCAGACAGTAAAGCGTCTGTCTACAATGCGGGAGACCTGGGTTTGATCCCTGGGTTGGGAAGGTCCCCTGGAGAAGGCAATGGCAACCCACTCCAGTACTCTTGCCTGGAAAATCCCATGGACAGAGGAGCCTGGTGGGCTGCAGTCCATGGGGTCACTCACTACGTGTCGGACACGATTGAGCGACTTCACTTTCACTTTCTATAGTTTCCAAAAAATGGAAACAACTCAAATTCCCAAAAACTTATGAATGGATAAACCAAATATGGTACACACACACACACAAATGGAATATCATTTAGCCATAAAAGGAATTAATTACTGACACATGCCATAGCACAAATGCACCTTGAAATTACTGTGCTACTTGAAAGAAGCCACATACAGTGTATGGCATGACTCCGTTCCAATCCCAAAAGAGGCCAATGCCAAAGAATGTTCAAATCTACTGTACAGTTGCACTCATTTCACATGCTAGCAAGGATATACTCAAAATCCTTCAATGGTATGTGAAGTGAGAATTTATAGATACATAAACTGGGTTTTGAAGAGGCAAAAACATTCACTAGATCTTAAAGAAAGCAGGAATTCAAGAGAAATATCTGCTTCATTGACTACACTGAAGCCTTTGTATGGATCAAAACAAACTGGAAAATTTTTAAAGAGATTAGAATACCAGAGCACTTACCTGTCTTCTGAGAAACTTCTATGCAAGGTCAAGAAGCAACAGTTAGGACCTTACATGGAAGAACTGACTGGTCCAAAATTAGGAAAGGAATTTCAAGGCTGTATATTGCCACTCTACTTATTTAACTTCTATGCAGAGTATATCATGTGAGATGCTGGGCTGGATGAATCACAAACTGGAATCAAGATTGCCAGGAGAAATATCAGCAAACATAGATATGCAGATGAACCACTCTAATGGCAGAAAGTGAAGAGGAACTGAAGAGCCTCTTGATGAGGGTGAAAGAGGAAAGTGAAAAAGCTGTCTTGAAACTCAGCATTAAAAGAATGAAAATCATGGTATCTGGGCCCATCATTTCATGGCAAATAGAAGAGGAAAAAGTGGGAACAAATGATAGATTTTATTTTCTTATCTCCAAAATCACTGCAGACATTAACTGCAGCGATGAAATTGAAAGATTCTTGCTCCTTGGAAGGAAAGCTATGACAAACCTAGACAGCATATTAAAAAGCAGAGACAGACATCACTTTGCTGACAGAGGTCTGTTTAGTCAGTTGTGTTTTTTCCAGTAGTCATGTATGGATGTGAGAGTTGAACCATAAGAAGTTCTGGAGAAGACTCTTCAGAGTCCTTTGGACTGTAAGGGAATAAAACCAATCATCCTGAAGGAAATCAACCCTGAATATTCATTGGAAGGACTGTTGCTAAAGCTGAAGCTCCAATACTTTGGCTACCTGATGTAGCCAAAAGAGCTGACTCATTGGAAAAGCCTCTGATGCTGGGAAAGACTGAAAGCAAAAGGATAAGGGGGTCACAGAGTCTGGGATGGTTAGATAGCATCACCAGCTCAATGGACATGAGTATGAGCAAACTCCTGGAGATGGCAGAGGACAGAGGAGCCTGATGGGCTATAGTCCATCGGGTTGCAAAGAGTTGGACATGACTTAGTGACTGAACAATGATATATAAATAAATAAATGTATGTGTGTTTATAAATATCTCTTTCATGGGTCACAGCTTGCCATGGTGAAGGGTCTTGCGTAATTTAATGAAGATATGAGCCATTCAGTGCAGGGCCACCCAGGAGGGATGGGTCATAGTGGACGGTTCTGACAAAACATGGTCTGGTAGAGAAGGGAATGGCAACAACAACAGAACAAAAAAATCCACAGAGATAGAAATTAGTGGAAGGAAAGTTATGACCAACCTAGATAGCATATTAAAAAGCAGAGATATTACTTTGCCAACAAAGGTCCATCTAGTCAAGGCTATGGTTTTTCCAGTGGTCATGTATGGGTGTGAGAGTTGGACTGTGAAGAAAGCTGAGTGCCAAAAAATTGATGCTTTTGAACTGTGGTGTTGGAGAAGATTCTTGAGAGTCCCTTGGACTGCAAGGAGATCCAAGCAGTCCATCCTAAAGGAGATCAGTCCTGGGTGTTCATTGGAAGGACTGATGCTGAAGCTGAAACTCCAATACTTTGGCCACCTCATGAGAAGAGTTGACTCATTGGAAAAGACCCTGATGCTCAGAGGAATTGGAGGCAGGAGGAGAAGGGGACGACAGAGGATGAGATGGCTGGATGGCATCACCGACTCAATGGACATGAGTTTGAGTAAACTCCGGGAGTTGGTGATGGACAGGGAGGCCTGGCATGCTGTGACTCATGGGGTCACAAAGAGCGACTGAACTGAACTGAGAGTCTTAGTAACAAGGGAAGTTCAGGGTAGTTGTTAATGAGTACAGGGTTTCTTTTTTGATGATTCAAATTCTGGAATTACATAGTGGTAAAGATTGTCCAACTTTTGGAATACACTAAAAACCACTGAATTGTCATTTTGAAAGGGTGAACTTTATAGTGTATAAATTATATCTCAAAGCCTTTTTAAAGAAAATCCATGAAAACCCAGGATTCTTAGTTTTCAGGCTATTTAGACCCAGGATGTATCAGGATGTATATAGATCAAGCACAGATTTTAACAAAGATGTGTTGTTGTTCCCAAGTATAAGAGATTTACCAAATAATGGCAATCTATACTTTGTAATACTTTCTTGTTATTCACTATTACTTCATTTATGGACTATCTACTACTCTCCAGGGAAGACTGAATTATAAGTGAATGATGTATAATAATAGTTATTCTTCAACTAGTTTAATTGGCTTGAAAATGCTGTGGGGGAATTGAAAAGGATACTCCTCATTCTTCCAACCTTCAAAGTATTAGACACTGTTTGCTCTTGTTTTTAGAGAAAGAATAAAAGTTTACCAGATGGGATAACTTATTTCATGTGAAGGAAATAAAAATACAAAGGAAATCTATGATTATACAGTGATGTGCCATCTCAATGGCAGATTTTAGAATGAATGAACCCCAGTGTAGGAATATAGTTATTGCTTCCTTTCTTATGGCAGTCTATGCTTTTTCTGTCTTCTAGCTTCCAGCTGCATTAGGAAGGAAACTTTTCCTTTTTTAAAGTAATTCATTTGTAAAGGCCTAGAAATGGTTGAATTTTAATGCATCTATATGTTCTATACAAAAATCATAGACTTTGTCTTAATGACAGTTGTACCACTAAATAAATAGAAAATATTGATTTGATTCATAAAAATCCTACTAGAGTTAACCAAAATATATATGAAAATTATTTTGTGCTTTCTTCATGTAAGTTATTATGCTAAGAAATGAGGGGAGATAGAAGACAGAGTCTGGTTTACATGGTATTACAGTTCAAGTCCTTGAATTTAGGTCATTTATAAAGACCCAGAAGAAATAACTCTGGAGGTGGGGGAAAATGTCCTCTGCATCTTGTTAGCAGATAAATGGTCAAATTTACATAAAAGGATCTATGAGGGGAAGGGAAGATAAAGAAAAAAAGGCAGAAAAGCGAGGCATAGGAGAAGGAGAAGACTAAGTGGAGCAGGCATTTTAAATAGCACTTTTCAGCTACTGTCCTCAATCAAGCCAACAAGCTTTAAAATATTCAACTACATTCTGTTCTCCTAGGAATTAAGCTGGGAACACACTACCTGTGGACACTGCAGACCCCTCAGGTTATTCAGGATAGACCAAGAGTAATTGGTGCTTGCCGAAGGATAGTATACAGAGAGATATTGCTCCAAATATTGACTAAATTTGAGCATTCTACTATATGCCTCTGATAACATTGCTTCTCCCATGCTAAAAACACCCAAAGTAACTGACAAACGGTCAAAGATCTCTTTAGGGTATAGTATTTTCCTAATTACTCAATTTATCAATGTATTAAAAGTTTAACCTACAGTTCTACAATGGCAAAACCTTAAATGCAGAGTCTGAAACACAAACTAAATCTCATTGTGGTTCATTTGTTCTTTGTGACATCAGATTTTCAAATGCCAAGATACGGGGTGTGATGTTATTGAAAATTCAGTCAAAAATCACTGTTTTTAGTCAATATCTATATCTATCAATATAGATATTGATATATTTTCTCTGAAAATATCAAATAATCATGTTTATTATTTTATTTGTATTGTATGCTAAAATATTCTCACATGGCCCTCCTCCCTTTTAACTTATTAACTATTATTACTCTTTTAAGATTAAGAAGGAAATGGCAACCCACTCCACTTTTCTTGCCTGGAAAATCCTATGGATGGAGGAGCCTGGTGGACTACATTCCATGGGGTTGCAAAGAGTTGGACATGACTGAGTGACTCACACACACACACACACACACAATTCCCTAGATTTTTTAAAGTTAGAAATAAATCATGTAATATAATGGAAAGAACATGGATTTTGAAGCCAATGTAGGGGTTTGATTCCTTACTCCACTACTTATATCCAGGTTTTTTTGAGCTTTATTTTTCTGGTCAATATAATGGAATTTAAATATTTAATTCCAAACAGTGAGCTGAGATTACATGTTTAACTAGATATATTTCCCTTTGAGATTCCCACTCACAAAAACATCCACTAAAATTACAATAGATTATAAAAGTAGAAATAATATGAATCAAAACACTGAGTTAGAGAAGAAGACAAATATTACACACAGGAATTCCAAGAAATTTCTGTAAAATGTATTAGGTATAAGACAGATTGAAGATGCCATAAACTGTTCTCCTAAGAGAAACCCCACTAATAACCCTAAGTTTGGAGCTCTAGGTCAAAATTCAACTTATTTTAAATACTTTACCTACATAAAATTTTAAATTATTGTATTTACAAAAGAAAAAATCCTATATACATAGTTTATATTATTATTTCCACCACAGAAATATCATATATCTGGCAAACTCAGAATAGTACTGTGTGAATTCACACAAAAATCAGAGATTTTACTCATTAAGCTTTACTAAATGATTTTAAGGATGTGCATACTAAGTCACTTCAGCTGTGTCCAACTCTTTGTGACCCTATGGATCATAGCATTCCAGGCTCCTCTGTCCATGGGGATTCTCTAGGCAAGAATACTGGAGTGGATTGCCATACCCTCTTCCAGGAGATTCTTCCTGACCGAGGGATTGAACTCACATCCCTTACATCTGCATTGCAGGCGGGTTCTTTACCTTCTGAGCTACCAGGGACACTCCCTGCATTAGCAGGTAGGTTCTTTACCACTAGTACCAGCTGAGAAGCCTGATTTTATGGACACAAGTATTCAAATGGCTCAGAAGTAGAGAGTCATCTGGGATATTGCAAGCTTCTCCTTGACCCCTTCTGCAGGAGCTGGCACCTCTGACCTAGAACAGATAAAATCTCTCAGTGAGGTTTGTAAGGTTCCTCACACATTAGAGAGTATTTAACTTCTGTAACATCTGTTTTATCCCCCCCAGAGAGCTGTGTAGTCTACATGGCATTCTCCAGGGAGCTGTGCCTCGTCGTCTTTGTGTTCTATTTACTATGGGTAATCTTATCCAGAGACTTCTGTCACGGGCATTTCAAAGATGAGGTCTCTTCTGTCTAGCAAAGATCATTAGTCTATTTACCCAGAGGTCTTGTAGATAAGAAAATTAGACCAGGTTACCTGCCTTCTTTCCTTTTCTCCTGGGCATCCCTATAGTAAAGTGAGTGAATTCATTTCTGTCCGGCTGCTTTAACTATTTCCCTCCTGAAATAAACTTTATTTTTTAGACTGCCTTCACATGTTATAGAATGACTGCAATCAGATCTATAAGGTAAGAGAGTGAATGTTATTATCTCTGTTTTAAAATAAAGGTACTGAAATTCAAAGAGATTGGAGCTGAGCATATCTAACTGCCAGAACTAGCAGTGCTCTTTGGTTTCTCTACTTAAAGCCCTTCTCGCAGTCAACTATAAGCCAATAGCTCTGTCTCGTGGTGATTACTTCAATTGGTGACCTGTGTGTCTGCTCTCCAAACAAGGCCTTGTAGTCTATGTTTGGTGATTTCAATAGTTTAAAAGCAGTCAAGTGGCCCATGAGAAGTTGCTGATTTTCCTGGAGAGACTTCAAGCAAAGAAACCATTTATTTGCCTATAATGGAGGGAAAAAAAAAAAAAAAAAAAATATATATATATATATATATATACACACACACACACACACACACACACACATATGTATATATAATATGGTTTCAGAGCGTCTGAGTTTCATTAGCCTTCAAACAGAGCCAGGGCACCTTGATCAATTAAACACAGTGTTCCTGAGTCCCAAGGAAAAAGTTGTTACCAGTCATGCATCCCTTGGCTCAAAAGTTGACTCCCTTATGATAGGGTGATTTAAAACACTGCGTCTAACTGCATAAGAAAAGACTGCTTTGATCATTAAGGGATTTGCAAGGGGTAGAAAGAAGGTTGGAATGGAAATCTTTGGCATCGAGACTCAAAGGCTCCATTGTTGGATAGGTTCCATCATCACTGGTCTGCCCAGGTGCATCAGGGCATGGCGTTGCATCAATGTGGGAGCCCTCAGGGAAAACCCAGGGAGGGTACTTGAGGAATAAACTGACAGAAGGAACTGTCTTTTTAGAAAAAGAAATAAAAACAAACTAACCTTGTGAAAGCGAAATTGTTAAGTCATTGTTCAGTCGTGTCCGACTCGATGTGACCCCATGGACTGTAGTCCGCCAGGCTCCTCTGTCCATGGGATTCTCCAGGCAAGAATACTGGAGTGGGTTGCCATTTCCTTCTCCAGGGGATCTCCCCAAGCCAGGGATGGAACCCAAGTCTCCCACATTGCAGGCAGATGATTTACCAACTGAACCACCAGGGAAGCCCTAAGTTAAACTTGCTTCCTCTAAATAGCTTAAGCAAAGGAGATGCAAAAATGAAAAATATACATTTATTTGTATCTCATGCTTACCTCAAAGTAACCTCAGGCTGAGAACACATTGCTCATCATCAGCGTTATCAAGCCGTATTGCCCTGGGGTCAAAATGAAATTATCCATTTGATTTACAAATAAACTCAGATCTGAGTCCCCTCTTTATGCACACTGCCAGTGATAGAATTGAGTACACACTGCCAGTGTACTCAAGCTCTTGCTCACAGAACATTTTCTCCTGAGAGAAAATACTGAAAATGATGAACACTCACTAAAGCAGCACTGTTCCACACAATGACCTGATGTATTCACAGCTTCATCTGACAAGTTGTTCATAAACTTTCTCCTGTTCCCTGAAGAGAGACGAGCTAACAGCATGATGATTGAAATTAAAGTTTTAAGAATGGAGAGAACATTTTTTAATCATGGAAAAATTATCATCTCAATATTCTTAAAAGATGTTCAATATTTAAATAAGATCATTTCAAGATCTAATGAAGCGTATGCAATATTTAATTGACTCACAATTTTTCTTTAGAAAACAGGAAGCCTCTCACACATACATTTTCATTAATTATGTAGTAGTTCTAAAGTTAAGATTTACCTAAATAAAACTAATTAATTAAAAAAAAAAAAAAACAGAGGTCTTTAACATGCAAAATCAGAGAGGAATAGAGCACTAAGCTCTGTATGGTAATATACAGTCAGAACCAGTAGGTGAGTAAGGGAATTGTGTCTCAATATATGACACGTATAGGTAATGTATATTAATGCAACTTAAAAAGACCCTTAGCTTCTGGTAAGTTGTTTTTCCCATAGCTAGAGACAGACAGCTCTCAAAATTCACATTCTGGAATGTGGATTAAGCACTTCTACTCATTTTCAATTCCATATACTACACATAAATAGCCAATATTACTAATAAGTACTTAAAATACTTTAGTTAAAACACATGCACATTCTTTAACTGAGTGCCTAACATGTTACACATAAAAATATTACTTCATCAAGTGAAAGTAATATTATCTATATTTAACACATGTGCCATTGTTTTGAAAAAAATCTGTATCTTATAGTTTCAAGGTAAATTACTCAATGAAAACTTCAATTTTGATTGTTCTTTTCTCAACTCACTCTATGAATTGAAATTTCTATTGCTTCAGTTGAAAAGATGTCACTAAAAAGTGTTTTCTGTTCCAAGGAGCATTGCTACAGTAAGTAGACCTGACTAATCAGGAAGGATCAGGTGGCTGAAATGCCCTACTGAAGAAGAACGGAAATCTTTTGTCATGATGACTACCCAAGCATTCTCTGCTCTGAATTTCTGACAGCCACTCATGTACTTTGCAATGCCATTTTCTCAGCTACAGGTGATTAATTTCCGTTAAACTTGGGAAAATGATTCAAACAGATGGTTATTCTTTGCTTGTGGCTAGAACTTTAACATGTAGTTTGGGGAGCTGTAAGACAGCTATATTGTACTATGAAGATAAAAAGCAGAGGAGAAAGCCAGTGTGTTGAAAGAGAAAATATGGAAAAGAAGTAGAAACATTTTGGCTACCCCTTGTTCCTGATCATTTACCAGATCCTGTCACCATTCCATCCTGGGCCCTGGGAATGTTCCTCCTGTGGATTCTGGGATTCCAAGGCATAATCAGGTAGCCTTCTAGTAATAGCCCTCTTCTCTGTCCCCTTGAGCCACCTTGATTTGCTTAGTTAAACCTACTGAGAGTTAAATAAGACTGAGGTTTAATAATTAAGACTTTTCAGAACAAATGGGAAATGAAGTGAAGTTTTTCATATGCATTTTTATAATATTTTAATACCCACTAAGTTTTTTTAAAAAGAAAATTAACAAGCTGAAGTTAATATCAACTTCATTTTGCTTGAATTATTGACTCCCGCTTCTCTGTATTTTCTGGGGCCTCCTTATAGGATAGCCTCTCCATTATAGCTTCTACCACATCTTCAGATATTAAAGTAGCTTAGATGTTAGGAGCATAGGGTATCACATCTTTCCATCTTTGCTATGGCCTGAATGTTTATGTCTCCCTAAGGTTTCTATATTGAAACACAGTAAGTGGGATTATCAGAGGTGGAACCCTCATGAATGGAGTTAGCACCTTACAAAAGGGGTTCTAAAGAGATCCTTCCTCCTTCTACCATGTGAAGATAAAATGAAAAGTCTGCATCCTGAGAGTCCTTACCTGACTATGCTGGAACCATGATCTTAGACTTCCAGGCTCCAGATTTTTTTTTTTTTTTTTTTTTTTTTGAGAAATAAAAATCTGTTGTTTTATCGCAGCCCAAGCAGACCAAGACAGTCTTCCTTGTCAGCACTCAAAATATGGAGACTTTAGATGATCCCTGGTGATAATTTCACCCTAGAATGCCTTCTGGGAGCCCCATTCCCAAATAGCTCCTTTAGACCCCTAGGAGATACTTCCAACCCTGCACCCTTTATTTTCCTCATCACTTCTTCCTCAAAACTCCAATGGGAAAAAAAAAAGATTACTTAACATTCACAATATTTTCCTTTTCAGTTCTCAACACACAAGTTCTCTAAATAATTTCAAGAGGAACAACTCACAGTTTGCTCTTACTTGAGCCAATATTCTCATGCCTACAAATATTGTATATTTATCATGAGCTTAGAACTCTCAAGGAGAACTTGCTTTAGGAAGACATTAATGTATTTTTAAGCAATCATTTCATTTTTCAGCAGCATTTTAGTCAATAAATAAGTACAGATTTTATGTAATCTCTATGGTATAACAGCACTCATGTTATCAGCAATAATAAATATGTAACTATATTTAAATGCTCTCTAGCTTTTTAAGGCTTCCTAGTAACCCCAATTTGTTCAGTTCATTTAACAAATACATCTTCAAAAATTATTAGCAGTGGTAGAGAAAAATATAATCTTATAATCAAACATCTGTTTGAATCCTGGATCCACCGCTAATGCCTGTTTGTAGTCAGGAATCTTTAAGCTGCAAATGACAGGAACCCTTTTCAAGCCATCTTAACCAACCTACCCTACTCTCCGTCAAAACAGAATTTACTGACTACCATTTATTCATTCCACAATTTTTTACTGAGCACTCACTATGTTTCAGACAATGTGCCAGATGCTGAGGGTTTATCAGAGAAAAAAAATCTGTGCCCTCTTAAAGCTTGCATTACACTAGATGGTGGTAGGAAAGGATCAATAGGTATGTTAAGACACGATGGTAAGTGTTGTGAGGAAAAATAAAACAGAAAAGGGGTTAACAGTAGAGGCTAGAGAGAATTAAGGATGGTTGTTGGGGAAAGCCAACAGAGAAGACGATATCTGAATATGATGATGGCAAGAGAGTCAGCCGTGAGATTTCCTGCAAAAGACCATCTCATGCTGAGTGAATAAGCAGGACTTCGCACGGTCCCAGTGTCAAGAGTAGGCCTGGTGTAGTGGAGGCACAGTGGAATCGGTATGATAGGGTAAGTGAGGAGGGTCAGAACCAAGTTTATAGTCAACCACACTGTGTGAGGTGAAGTAAACCACTGCCACACTTAGGCATTTACTCTCATGTGACTGTAAAATAATACTTTGGCTGAGCTATAATAAGATATTGTTAGGACTTTGGCTTTTATTCACATTTGACTCTGATGTCTCAGGTTGGAAATGGGCTGTATGCCAAGGATTAAAATGCTATTATCAGGATTTTCTTTTTCTCCTGTTCTTAGCTCTACTTTATCAGTTGGCTATTTCTCTCCTCAAGTCATATATATGAGAGAGAGATCCCAGTAACCCCAGAGCTCACATATTTCTTAGCATGAGCAACTTTGGAAGGAAAAAGACTTTCCTCTCCTAGTATGTATGCATGCATGTTCTCCTCAAAAGGCTCCAATGGTCCAGATAGGGTCTTGTGCACGGCTCCACAGTGGGAGACTTGGATCATTTCAGTGACAGTTTCATCCAAATCACATGAAACACTAGGATAGTGCCCCTTAAAAGAAAGGAGTACAGGGTTTCCAAAAGATAGAGGCCTACCAATACTGTGTGGCCACAAATAAGTTATTGTACATCATATCTCCAAGCCTCAGCGTCCTCACCAGGAAACTAGAAAATATCATGCCCACTTTATTTGATTATCAAAACAAATTAGAAAATGTTAGCAAAGTGCTTTCCATTAATGTCCACTAAATGATACCCATTCCTATTATAAATTAGTGACAGATGTCTTTGGAAAGTCTAATACATTCAACAAAGCATTAATAAGAGAATTTCAACTGTCCAATTATATTGTAGGTTTTTTACTGTATATTGACAAGAGAAAATGGGATCTGAAAAATTGCAAGCTTCAGGAGAAAGAAAGAATCTATTGTTGATAGGTTCAAAACTGGAAAAGGAGTATGTCAAGGCTGTATATTGTCACCCTGCTTACTTAACTTATATGCAGAGTACATCATGAGAAATGCAAGACTAGATGAAGCAGAAGCTCGAATCAAGATTGCCAGGAGAAATATCAACAAGCTCAGATATTCAGATGATACCACCCTTATGGCAGAATGTGAAGAGCAACTAAAGGGCCTCTTGTTGAAAGTGAAAGAGTACAGTGAAAAAATGATTAAAAAGTGATTAAAAAAAAAAAAAGAATGATAACTATCAGGAAGCATTTAACAGGAGGCTTTCTGTGAAGAGGAGAGGCACGCTTTTCCCAGGGCTGAGGAATCGAGGCATTTCCTTCATTAGTTTCTCATTACAGTGATAAGTACCCTCTTCCTTCTTATGAACCATATGGTAAAAGTGATTGTTTACAACTCTTTCTCTTTGATAGGGATCCTCATGTATTTTGTAAGTCTGGAATTTTAATCTTTATCTTTGCTGAGAATAACTACCTTGTAAGACAGTATGTATGCCCACACTATGTTGATTAAAACATCTTTGCTCCATCAGAGCTCGGGTCCCCATGTCTTTCTTTCTCTCTCTCTCTCTCTCTCTCTCTCTATTTCTGGCTGACTACCTGGAGTGTGAAAGCCGGCTGCGTAACCCAGGGAATATTAGCCTCTTTCCTTCTTTCACTTTCTCATCATTGACTCCGGACCACCAGGTTCTGGTCCAATAAAGAACCAATAGATAACCAGCTTAAAACTCAACATTCAAAAAATGAAGATCACGGCATCCAGTCCCATCACTTCATGGCAAATAGATGGGGAAACAGTGGAAATAGTGACAGACTATTTTCTTGGGCTCCAAAATCACTGCAGATGGTGACTGCAGACATGAAATTAAAACATACTTGCTCCTTGGAAGAAAAGCTATGACCACCCTAGACAGCATGTTTAAAAGCAGAGACATTACTTTGCCAACAAAGGTCTATCTAGTTAAAGCTATGGTTTTTCTGGTAGTCATGTATGGATATGAGAGCTGGACCATAAAGAAGGATGAGCACCAAAGAATTGATGCTTTTGAACTGTGATGTTGGAGAAGATTCTTGAGAGGCCCTTGGAATGCAAAGAGATCCAACCAGCCCATCCTAAAGGAAACCAGTCCTGAATATTCATTGGAAGGACTGATGCTGAAGCTGAGGCTCCAATACCTTGGCCATCTGATGCAAAGAACCAACGCATTAGAAAATACCCTGATGCTGGGAAAGATTGAAGGCGGGAGGAGAAGGGAACAACAGAGGTTGAAATAGTTGGAGGGCATCACCAACTCAATGAACATGAGTTTGAGCAAACTCTAGGAGTTGGTGAAGGACAGGGAAGCCTGCCATGCTGCAGTCCATGGGGTCGCAAAGGGTCAGACACAACTGAGTGACTGAACAACAACAGATCGTTGATAAGGTGAAATTATTTAAATCAATATCATCTAGTCACAGTTACTTAAGAGTAAAATGACTTGTTTTCAAACTATAAATCACAACCTTAATGATAACCAGGACATCTGATCCAGTGACTGTTTTTCTCCCCTAATAATACTATCTGAATAGGTATGGCCACAGAATTAAAGGCAATGACAGAAGATTAATGAAAGAGCCTCTTATATCAGGCATGTTAATTCCCTTTTCCGCATCTCATTTTTTCTTATCTATCACATGACCGTTTGGGACCAAATATTCCCAGAAATCTTTTAGGGGTATGATCCTTCAAATAAAACCTTTCCAACATTACACTATATATCCTACAGCAGCCCAAAAAGTTCTGGAGAGTTGCTTTTTAGTGTTAATATATTTCTTTTTCCTGATTTTTAAAAGTAAGTTATCATGGGAACACTTTAATTCTGCATATTGTGAAGAGAGTCAGGTGTTAGCCTGGGCATTAAAAGAAGAAAAATAAAATTCCAACTTTTAGAAGCCAAGTATACACCTAAAGTATTTCACTTAATCCTTCATGCCTGGCTTCTGATTGCTCCCAGCTCTGATGGCAGAAAGCAATTTTCAGCTAAGTGCTTAACTCCAGTAGTTTGCTTTCACATCTGGACCTCCAGGGCCCTACTTATACATCCCATCATGTAAAGTGTCTCCACAATTCTCTGCCTTTCTTGGAAGAACACATCCTTGGAGGTTTTACATGGCTTTCCATTTCAATCACTACATTAAGCTCAAAGCGCTGAACTTTTTCTTGCTTTTTCTATTTTATGAACTACTACACTTCTTATGATGAACCTAGAAAAGAAAAGAAAAATATGTTTCTCATAATCTAATTTCTGTCACACTAGATGTGTTTATCTGTTTAATCAAAAACAACAGAATCCTAAGATGCATATTGCTGATCAGTTTACAACTGCAAAATGGAATTCAGAGTCGGGCAAAATGACTATGACAAATTCTATATGCCACATGTATGTAGAAACTAGAAATCTACGGGTGGTTCTGCAAAGAAAGATGATCATTAATCTCAGTGGGATAAAGATGAGGGTAAAAGAAGGAGTTAGCCATAAATAGTGCATCTTTAAATTTATTTGTTGGAACCTAGAGCATCCTCATGGAGAAGGAAATGGCAACCCACTCCAGTGTTCTTGCCTGGAGAATCCCAGGGACGGTGGAGCGTGGTGGGCTGCCATCTATGGGGGTCACACAGAGTTGGACATGACTGAAGTGACTTAGCAGCAGCAGCAGCAGAGCATCCTCATGAGACAACACTGTTGCTCATATAAACAGTTACATAGGAACATGCTGGTCAGTGGTCACTTTTGATTCCCTACAATAAATGTAAAAAGTTTTCCACAAAAATTATGAAAAAAATTCAGAGCATTAATATGTAGTTTTGATAAAGAAATCTGAGGATTTCGGTGAAAAGCTTGGACCAAATTTAGAAACAAGGAAAGATACACTGACGAATTTTAGTAGAATGATGTGGCCAAAGGTGAGAGCAAAACAATGTCAGGAACACTGAAATGGAATCTTCATATCAATACATTACATTTCAAACTTGGGGGAAATTTTGTGGTTTTTCCATAACTGTGTTTTCATACATATATATTCTTATCAGTAGAAAGTGAAAGAACTGCAGATAAACATTTTAAAGAATATTAGTCATTGCCAGAAAAATCAAATGAAAAAGTGGAATTGCAACAGAAAACTAAAGGTATTTTTATGTCTCTAATTATGAAAACTGAAAAAGATATAATCTGAATTTGAAAGCAGAAGATGATAGGGTAGATCTATAAAGGAAGAAAGGTAATTGACTCAGATAAGTGAATACTTTGGGGTAAATGGAAGGATCTCCTAGACACAGCACACATTTATAGAAAGAAATTCTCATTACTATAGTACATATGTATACTTATTTTTACAATGACATAAACTGGTGTCTTAAAAAAAAACCAAACAAAAAGGCCCGAACACTCAAGTTCTAATACTGGCAATTAGCAGGCAGAGGAACTGACTTATTTTAGCAAAATAGGAGCAACTTATATAACAGCAAATATAAACCTGAGAAAATGACAGGTTTAAGTTGTAGAAATATTTATTGAAAACACTATATTCATATTGACGTTGCATATTGTGGTCAAGATTTCAGGTAAATGTATTAGTTTAAAGGCCTCCTGTTGCTCAAATTACACTCATTAAAACGTATCAACAGGTAAATATGAAATAGTCTGCAATTTTTAGATTGTTCATAATAAAAGGTGCTTCATTGTTTCAGAAAACAGCCTTCAGTTCTAACAATTGCTTAGTTATTTCTTCATGAGGATCTCTCTAGAGAGCATTTACTTCCAAATGACTAAATTCAGAACTCAAAAGATTAATGTGGCTATAACCTATTAACATAACCCAATGTATGCGATGGAGCCTTCTCATTTATGTATTGCCCCAAAGGAACACCTCAATCTTTTTTTAAAAGATACTTTAAACATGCTTATGATTTTTAAAAAAATTTTGGCCAATGCACAGAGTACATGGGATCTTAGCCACCCCCCGCCCCCCGCCACCTAGGGATTGAACCCGTACCTCCTGCCTTGGAAGCAGAGTCTTAACCATGAAACTACCAAGGAAGTCCCTAGCAGCTCAGTCTTAGAATAAACACAGCTTACTATGAAAAGAGCATATACTTTAAAGAGTAAATTTATAAAGCCCACCATTTGTTTTATTATACATTTGGGAAATCTTGAGAAATTGGTGATAAGAAAAAAGGTTGAACTTAGAATGACTTTGTTGAAAACAACTGCTATTCTATTCTACTCTTTCCAATATTTAGTTCAAAACTCTGTAGACCTTCTCAGTGTTAGTAAATCCCAGAGAATGTGTATATTTGCCTACATAAATTATAAAGCTTATTTTGAAATCAGGAAGTATGGTGCCTCCAACTTTGTTATTCCTGATCTCAAATTTTATTACAAAGCTACAGTAATTAAAACAGCATATAATTTGCATAAAAATAGACAAGTAGACCAATGGAACAGAATAGAGAACCCAGAAACAAACCCACGCATATGTTGCTAACTGATTTTCCACAAGGTGCCAAAAATATATAATAGGGAAAGGACAGTCTCTACAACAAAAGGTGCTGGAAAAACTGGATATTCACATGAAAAAGAATGAAATTCAATCCATATTGTACACCATACATAAAAAATTAATTCAAAATGGGTTAAAGATTAAACTCAAGACTTGAAACTGTAAGACTCACAAAAGAAAACATGAGAGGAAAACTTCATGACATTGATCTTGGCAATGATGTTTCGGCTATGACAACAAAAGCACTGGCAATAAAAGCAAATATGGACAGGTAGGACTACATCAAACCAAAAATCTTCTGCACAACAAAGGAAATAATCAACATAATTAAAAGAATGGGAGAAAATATTTGTGCACCATATATCTAATCAGGGTTTCCTATGCAAAACATGGGCTTCCCAAGTAGCTCAGAGGTAAAGAATCTGCCTGTAATGCAGGAGACTGCCCGCAATGCAGGAGATGTGGGTTTGATCCCTCGGCCAGGAAGATCCCCAGAGAAGGAAAAGGCAACCCAATCCAGTATTCTTGCCTGGGAAATCCCATGGACAGAGGAACCTGGCAGCTACAGTCCATGGGGTGCAAGAGTTAGATATGACTTAGTGACTAAACCACCACCATCATGCAGAACATATAAGGAACTCCAAAAACTCAATAATAAAAAGAAATTTAAAAACTAATTTAATAATGGGCAAAAGAGTTAAGCAGATATTTCTCCAAAGACACACAAATAGCCAAAAGGTATATGAAAGATGCTAAACATCACTACTCATCAAGGAAATGGCCATCAAAGCTACAATGATATATCATCTCATATCTGACAGGACATCTGTTATTGAAAAATCTAAGCACAGT
Source organism: Dama dama (assembly GCF_033118175.1). Classification (NCBI taxonomy): domain Eukaryota; kingdom Metazoa; phylum Chordata; class Mammalia; order Artiodactyla; family Cervidae; genus Dama; species Dama dama. Next base: position 29,845,620 of record NC_083708.1, on the reverse strand, counting down.
GAATACTGAAAAGGATGTAGAGAAAAGGAAACCCTTGTACATTTTTGGTGGAAATATAAAATAATCAAGCTGCTATAGAAAACAGTATAGAAGTTACTCAGAGATGAGAAACAGACTACCATATCATCCTGAAATCTTACTTCTGGGTATATATACAAAGGAGTCAAAATCAGGATCTCAAAGAGATATCTGCACACTCGTATTCATTACAGAATTATTCACAAAAGCCAAGACTTGGAAGTTACCTAAATGTCCTTTGATGGATGAGTGGACTAAAAAAGGAAAAAAAAAAAATATAACAGAGAATGGAATATTAGAGGGTAGGTAATGCGTAGAATATTTATCAGATCTGATCAAGGGTGATTGAACATAATGTTTTCTGATGACCTCTTTAAAAAGTGTATGAAACTTGAGGGAAAATTTCTCCAAGCAAAAAAAATATGACTAAGGCCTTTTATTAAAGACAAATTCAGCTAAAGATAATTCAGCTATAGATGAATTATAATTCTTAGTAATGTAAACTGTGAATATATTTGAGAGCACAACACCTAGTTTCTATTCCCATGGATTATAATACCTATTCATTTATTCACTTACTCATTCATACATTTATTTATATGTACATTCAACAAAAATATATTAAGCATCCGTTGTACCTCAGGTGTTATGCTAGGTAGTGAGGCTACAGAGATAAATTAGATGGTCTGTAGCTTCAGGAAGTAACCAAGTTGCAGCTCACTTTGTTGACTTTTATTATGTTTAGATATATAAAGGATAGCCTGTACAAATGCAAATAAACCCCACTTTAGAATCTGCAGCCTCTGTGAGCAGTTTTTGGGAGGAAAGACTGAGAGGAAATGTACAGAATAACAAAGTTGATTTCCCACTGCAAGACCCAGAAATAGAGTTTCTTTAAGGTTGCTGAAATCTTTAGTCATCAATAAATATTACATATGTGGACAGTATCTGTAGGAGACCAAGTTAAAATGAAGGATATTGCTTATGTATGTATAATTCATGAGAGTAGTTCTCCAAATAACCTTTAGTAAAATCTAATGAATTAAGCTAATTTACCAGCTGACCTCTTAGACCCTGAATGTGTGCTGTTGGATGTATAAGCTCCGGCACAAGGAGCAAATAAAAGCAGAGAGAGACTAGCTGAAGTAGATGTAAGGCATGCGGGAGGGGAATGACCCCCAAAACACCTACTTCTCTTTGCCTAAGGCCTTCCCTCGCAACTGATATCAATCTGTATAGTTAGGGAAGTGAATGACACATAGCAGAAACAAGTGTTGGATTTTAATAGCATTAGATTTTTCTACCTTCTCTCTTAGAGATACTTAGATTCCAGTTTCTAAGTTAGATATGTATGACACTTTTTTTTTTTAAACAAACAGTATTTGGTCAGTAGTGATGCTCATGTTGTGTGAGTCAGGCTAAGTCTCTTCAGTGATGTCCGACTCTTTGTAACCCTGTGGCCTGAGCCTGCCAGGCTCCTCTGTCCATGGGATTCTCCAGGCAAGAATACTGGAGTGAGCTGCCATGCTTTTTCACAAATTGAAAGCCTGTATATGACTAAATATTTTTTAGAATTTTATATCTATTATAGCACTCCAAGCCCAAAACACATATAGCTAAAGAGTTTGAAAAATATTTGAGTTACATGAAAAGATTTGGCTAACTGGTATTTGAATGGCCATGAAGTCAAATATTAGCAAATTATAAAACATAACTGGGAAGACCCAGAGGAATCGGGTGGAGAGGGAGGTGGGAGGGGGGATCGGGATGGGGAATACATGTAACTCCATGGCTGATTCATATCAATGTATGACAAAACCCACTGAAATGTTGTGAAGTAATTAGCCTCCAACTAATAAAGAAAAAAAAAAAGAAGGAAAGAAAATTATAGGGTGTAAAGGGTAACCAGATACATAAGACTTTTAAAAAGTTTGTGAAAGTTTTAAAGTTGTTATCAAATGCTCCACAAATATAATTACATTTATATAATTATAGATACATATATATAATTAATACATATATACATATATATAATTATATAATTATAATTATATTTGAGAATATATTAACCATATTTACTAAACTATAAATGTTTTTATAAGAAGATGACACAAGAAGATAAGCCCTCTTTTATCTCATTTAATATGTAGTATTGGAGCATAAATACACTGACTTGCTTTGGATTAGGAAATGCCAAAGGGAAAAAAGTCAGTTTCTTCCCTAGCACAGAAAGGATTTTTGTTTGTCTCAACAAGAATCAGCCATCTGTAACTGCTTGGGCATTAAAGACAGGTCTACCCAAATCCAGAAATATTCACTCGTTGATGAGAGGAAATGATCATGTTTTGGTTGCCTTTATTGAACCAAATATTTAGAAGCAGCTCCATGATCACAGAGCATAATTCCTTTTATTTACCACACATAAATATATATGGTATCCTGGAGAAGGGAATGGCTACCCACTCCAGTATTCTTACCTTGAGAATTCTATGGACAGAGGAGCCTGGCAGGCTATAGTCGGACATGGCTGAGCAGCTAACACTCACTTTCATACAAAATAATATGCAAGTCATCAGTCCCTTTTGTTTATAACACAATAAAATTTAAAGTTTGTTGCTTTTGAAATTTTTTTTAAAAGTATTTTATTATTTATTTTTGACTGTAGTGGGTCTTCATTGCTGCTCAGGCTTTTCTCTAGTTGTGGAAACTAGTTAGAGCTAGGTTCTAGTTAATGGTGCATGGGCTTCTCTTTGCAGTGGCTTCTTTTGTTGCAGAACGTGGCTCCAGGGTTCTTGAGCTTCTGTAGTTGCAGGATATGGGTTCAGTAGTTGCAGGTCCTGGGCTCTAGAGCACAGGCTTAATAGTTGTGGTATGAGGGTGTAGTTGCCCTGCAGCACATGGGATCTTCCCAGACCAGAGATCCAACCCATGTCTTCTGCATTGGCAGGCAGATTCTTTAACACTGAGCCACCAGGGAAAGCCTAAAGTTTGTTGCTTTCTAAAACCATGGGTTTTAGAAATTTGACAAAATGGAAAGTACTTGATAATTATTTTCATCATCTAGATTCAAGATACACATGATGTATTTTAATAATTTTATTTCTCTAGTTGAACTAATTAAATAAGAAGTAAAAACTTTATATAGTCATTGAATTGGATTCCATTAGGCTACAAAATAAAAACTTGCCAAAAAAAAAACTGAGAGAACCTGACCTCTCAGATATTTTTGTTGACATGTGTAACATGGTAAATTTTATTCTAAAACTGTGTCTTCTGTTTTTGATTTTAATATTGATATTATTATGTGAAATCTAGAGAAACAGGATGTTAAGAGATTTCATTACCTGCTATTACTGAGTGAGCTAAGACAAGTCATTTAAACTCTCTGAATTTGAGTTTCTTTATCTATGAAAATGTCTACCTGACAGGTTTATTATGAGTAGCATAAGAAATAAATAAATGGAAAATAACTTAAAAATATAACAAAACAGAAACAGACTTATATATACAGAGAATAAACTAATGGTTGCCAGAGAGTAGTGGAGATGGACAAAATGTGTAAAGGAGGTTCAGAGGTACAAACTACAAGTTACATATTAATAATAAATAAGTCACAGGGATGTGACAGGGAATATAGTCAGTAAAGTATAATAACCTCGGTGCATAATCTGTAAATTATTGAACCAGTGTGTTGTACTCTTGAAAATAATATAATATTGTATTATACTGAAACTTCAATAAAAACAAACAAAAAAACACCCACTTGAAGAGTTTCTGTAGAAATTAAGCTGATAAGCTCCAGGCAGGCCATGTTCCTGTTCTAATTTGATGGAAGAATGTTACGTACATAGCTGTCTATGCCTGTTGAACAAACGTTAACTATTTATTCTGTCAGTCAAGATTTGACAAGAATTCTGTCTTAGAAAATTCAAATTTAATCTCTCTGCTGAGCTCCTGTTCACTGACATATCTCCATAATTTACAGTGCTTTTAATGTTGCTTGCTTCCTGCCTGCCTTTTTACTGGAAATGAAATAAATAGAAATGCAATAAATATCTAAAAGGATACGATAAGGAAAAAAGGATAAAATGGTAACATACTATCAGGCAAATGCAGTCTGGGTCAGCAACGTCTTTTAAGTTGAAGTAACTATGTGCGTGGCTATGAGATTTCCTCTGAAATCAAGGGAGAGGCTGTGGTTGAAGTGCATAGTAAAGATCCCAGGCATCGAGGCTGCCAGCTCTTACCCTTCCACTCACAAATAGCCTGAGACTCTCCAATGTGTGTTTAAAACCCGCAGGGGAGTGGAGTCTAAGCAGCTTAGGCAGGTCCCATTGAGTTTTCCTTAGCAGTTCTAACAATTCAAAGACATTTCCAAAAGTACCTTTTGCAGGGAACAGGACACTGCCAAGGGCACAGTGGAAAGATGTAAGACAGATACATATATACACACATACACACACATACATACATACATTTTTTTTTCTTTTTTTTTTTTTTTGGTGGAAAATTTTAGAGTAGGCTGAGATAAGATATTAGAATAAAAAATAAAATATTCATTAATTTGCAATGAAAAAAGACTATGGGAAATCAGAATGTAGGAAAAGTACAACAGTTGGATAAACTGCAGAATCTGCCTGAATCTGCCTGTAGAATACAGAATATGAAATCCCTGTACAGAGTAAAAGTACACAGTCTCTGACCACTGTGTCAGATGCCTATATGTTTGAATGTTTACATCAATTTATATCCATGCCCCTACATTCATGTTCTCATCCAGGAGTCCTAGTCTGCTGCCTAGTGATGGTCCTTATAGCCAGGAGCTGGAAGGAGCCCTTTCCTGCCCTAAGTGAACTGGATCTGCTGGAACAGGAAAAGCAAAGCTCTCCTCATTCCCAGATCTGAACCCACCTGCAAGACAGAGCAGGCAAACGACCCAAGAAGCCCAGGTCAGTGTGTTTACATCCACTCACTTCACTTCTCTTTTTCTAGCTCAGGATTTCTAGGTTGTCCTCCCTAAACTAGACCATCAAAGATGAAGGGGAAGGGGAGTACCACAATTGTCTGATTGTTGGCAGAACCCAGTCTGAGATCCATCATTTGATGATTTTGAGAAGCAACTTTATATATGTTTTCCAGTTTTCCAGGGTGGAAAGTTGTGGTTTTTATCCCCACACACCCCACCCTAGCCTTTAGGCACTCGCACTTGCATTCTCTGGCCTTGGGGCTTACTCTTGGAGTAATCCTCTCAATCTACTAGCCAGTTACTTAACCAGACACACCATCCCTAAAAAAACAAACAAAACAAAAATCCACTTGTGAGATTGAATAAAAATGTCTCTAGGTGCATTGTCTTTGCAATTTGCCAGTATTCTGAAGTGAAAGGCACAGAAGGAGCCCTTCTTGTCCAGATCTAAGGTCAGTGGTGTTGCAGCAAAGCATTCATCTTAGTTTCATTTTGTTTTTTGGCTTGTCTTGTAAAGCTGATTTATTTTCAAGAAGCCTTGTCATGAAAATGAAGAATGTATTTGGTCCCTTGAAAAAAGTTGCTTTATTCTAAACATTCTCTTACAAGGCAAGCCTGCAGATTTAATGCCCTTGCTTTTTGTTATTTGAGGTCAACAAGAAATTGCTATAAGAAAGTGGGACTAAGCAATGTCAAACTGTTATCAAATCCTAATTCCATGTTTGAGTTTGGAGATCTTAGACAACCAATGGTAATAGAAAGGAAACTATCCTGTCCATTTATAATAGTGAGTATTCTAAATACAGAATTTTAATATCATTGCTCATCTTTTTCCCTTGTACCTACTGGTACTGAAGAAAGACTTATAAAGAAGGAAATATTTGTGGAAACCTACCATAATTTTTATAATAAATTAGAGCTTTTACCACTAATTAGTTCATAAGAGAATTTCTTTCCATAAAATTTATAGTGTTTCACATAAATATAAGGGAAAGGATAAGTAGAATGCTTTTTCTTGAGATTTTTGTTCCTAAATTCTATTACTTCATGGTGAATTTCACTGTATTTTAGCTTTTACAATTTTATTTTTTTTTATTGTGAAAAGGACATTTAACATGAAATCTACTCTCACCAAATTTTTAAATGCACAATACAAAATTGTTAAATATAGGTACAGTGTGATACAGCAGATTTCTAGAGTTTGTTCATGTTGCATAAGTGAAACTTTATACCTTTAAAACAACTCCCCATTTCCTCTTCCCCCTTGCCCCTATAGAGTAATATTATACTCTGTCTCTATGAGTTTGACTATTTAAGATACCTCACCTAAGTAGAACAATGATGTATTTTTTCTGTGATTGGCTTACTTCATTTAGTATACTGTCTTCCAGTTTCATCCATGTCATTGCAAATGGCAGGATCTCCTTTTCTAAAGGCTGAGCCTCACTACAGTGTTTAAACAACACCAAGAAATAAACTGGGGCTTCTTAGCTCAGTGGTAAAGAACCTGCCTGCCAAAGCAAGAGACACAGAAGACAAGGGTTCAATCCCTGGGTCAGGAAGATCCCTGGAGGAGGAAATGGCAACTCACTCCAGTATTCTTGCCTGGGAAATCCCAAAGACAGAGGAGCCTGACTGGCTACAGTCCATGGGGCCCCAAAGAGTAGGACATGATTGAGCAACTGAACACACACGAGAAATAAATTATTTTTGTATAAATGCATATGCATTAAATCTTTGTACATACATATGTACATTAAAGATACATATTCATTAATGCATATATTATAATTACTCTGTTAGCAGTTAGGAGAAATGAAATGGAATATTAATATCTCTCAAACTTTAAAAAGATTATATATTATAACAAGAAACTAAAGCTTAATTCCTCTTTCTCCAGATAAGGAAAAGATACAAGATTTTAGTTTGTTCCCCCTATTCTGCTCATTTCTTAGGACCTTGTTCTATGATTTATCTGTTGATACACTCACACGTCCATCTCACTAATGTTCATTTCCTTATCAAATGCCTAACTCAAAGTAGGGCAATGAATGTTTACTAAAATGAATTATCGAATATCTGAAATGGCACAATTTTAAATCAACTTATTCAAGATGGCTGTACGTAGGCTCTATCATTAGCATAGAATGTTGAATTATTACCAACTCGAGAAGTTCTAGATGTCCATGCTAATGTCTGGAACCTGTACTGAGTGATTGATTCATGAGGCTGGACTCACTCTCTAGAACCACACCCTCAACTCCTCCAGAAGAACTAGGCTAACTTCACATGGAACAAATCCCCACACCTCTAATCACATGATGGGTGATTTTGGAATAGCCAGCTCCCTAAGATTATTGACTGTGTATGGTCCCACTCTGAGTCATCTTTTGGGCAAGTGTGGTCCCATGATGAACAACAGGAATAACAAAGATGCTCCTATCATTTGGGTTACTTCCCATGAGCTAAAAACAGGTTACCTTCTAGGAGCTGTAAACAAAGGCAAGTCTCTCTTTCACCAAGACTAAATTATAACCCAGAATTATATGTAATTTATAGATAATCTGATTTTTCATTCTATAACCTGTCTAATCTCTAATTAAACATTTTATTTGTGCATGTAACTAAAATTATTTTCATGGTGTGAAAGAAAATCAAAATAGAGTTTATATTGCTAAGAGAGTCCTCTAAAATGGAGCCAGGAGGCTGTTGAGGCAGTGTGATTCCACATCAGCCTGGATGGAATCTGACCTTTGACCATTTTTTGTCTTAATGCAGGCATCCAGAACATCTGTCTGCCCAATGTTTCAGAAACATCTGTCTGCCCAATGTTTCAGGACCTTTAACCTAAGTAATTCCTGACAATTCATCCCTTAAAGACAAATATTTCCTTTCTTGTGTCAGAGTCAATCATAATTCTTGTCAGACAGCTTTAACAAGCTTATGATTTTTGCCTTTTTAAGTCCCTTACTCCTTCTCTTCCCTGAAATATTCTTTTGGTTTTACCTGAATCTGTCTCCTGAATTGCAATTCCTAAGACTCCAAATAAACTTTTCTTTTCAGTCTTCTATACTTTCACTGACTCAGTGGACATGAACTTGAGCAAACTCCAGGAGACAGTGAAGGAGAGAGGAGCCTGCTGTGCTATAGTCCATGGGGTCGCAAAGAGTCAGATACAACTTAGTGACTGAACAACAACATGCTTTCTTGCTCAACAATGGGATTCTTCTCATTTCTTTCAACATATTTTCAAATGAAGATATTTCCAAATAGAGAAAGGTGCAAAAACAGAACTGTCACATGGAGGAAGAGGATTTCCTGAAGACTAAATATTCAACATCTGAATAATTACATGTAACAATAAATTCAGTTATTGACTATCTCCTATGGTCAAGGCATTGAGCTAAATACTGGAGAGAGATTCACACAAATGGCATTCTCTACCCTGAAATGGTGCCCATTCTATTATACTAGTGGAAACAAGCATAATAACCATGATATAGAAAGAGCACATTAAAGCACTCTGGTACAAGTGCAAAGGACTCTGAGACAAAAATATGGAAGAAAGGATTCAGTTCAGTTCAGTCGCTCAGTCGTGTCCGACTCTTTGTGACCCCATGAATCGCAGCACGCCAGGCCTCCCTGTCCATCACCAACTCCTGGAGTTCACTCAAACTTATGTCCATCAAGTCGGTGATGCCATCCAGCCATCTCATCCTCTGTCGTCCCCTTCTCCTCCTGTCCCCAATCCCTCTCAGCATCAGGGTCTTTTCCAATGAGTCAACTCTTCTCATGAGGTGGCCAAAGTATTGGAGTTTCAGCTTCAGCATCAGTCCTTCCAATGAACACCCAGGGCTGATCTCCTTTAGGATGGACTGGTTGGATTTCCTTGCAGTCCAAGGGGCTCTCAAGAGTCTTCTCCAACACCACAGTTAAAAAGCATCAATTTTTCAGCACTCAGCTTTCTTCACAGTCCAACTCTCACATCCATACATGATCACTGGAGAAACTATAGCCTTAACTAGATGGACCTTTGTTGGCAAAGTAATGTTCTGCTTTTTAATATGCTATCTAGGTTGGTCATAACTTTCCTTCCAAGGAGTAAGCGTCTTTTAATTTCATGGCTGCAATCACTATCCACAGTGATTATGGAGCCCAAATTACACTGAGGTAGTAGCACAAAGGCAGTTAAATTTGAGTGAGGTTCTGAAGGATAAGGATTTCTATAGGAAACTGCGGGGAAAAGTACATTTCTGTGAAAGGTACAGTGAGAAAACTATCGTCTATTCTCAAGTCAAGTAAAGTGAAGTCACTCAGTTGTGTCCGACTCTCTGCGACACCATGGAATGTAGCCCACCAGGCCCCTCCGTCCATGGGATTCTCCAGGCAAGAATACTGGAGTGCGTTGCCATTTCCTTCTCCAGAGGATCTTCCCAACCCAGGGATTGAACCTGGGTCCCCCGCATTGCAGTCAGATGCTTTAACCTCTGAGCCACCAGGGAAGCCCAGAGTGTATTCTAGAGGACTAGAAATGTATATGGGAAGAAGGGAACAAGGGATAATTGATGGAATACGTGGATGTAGAACATAATTTGGGAAAGAAGTCTAAGGTTAGACTGTGTTGGACTTTGAATTTCATGACAGTGACTGTTGAACCTTTCTTATAAGCAGTCAGATGTTTTACTTATTGCAGTGGTTAATCTAAATAGAGTGCTGGTAGAGTAATGTTGGGTTGGCCAAAAAGTTCGTTCTGGTTTTTCCTTAAGATGTTAAAGAAAAACTCAGATACACTTTCTGGACATCCCAATATTTTTCCCTTGAAAAGAAAAGATACTGTAATATGTTCATATACTGACTTATTAAAGTAAGGTTTATCCAAGCAAGACTTCCCTGGTGGCTCAGATGGTAAAGCATCTGCCTACAATGCAGGAGACCTGGGTTCGATCCCTGGGTGGGGAAGATACCCTGGAGAAGGAAATAGCAACCCACTCCAGTACTCTTGTCTGGAAAATCCCATGGACACAGTCCACAGGGTCGCAGAGTTGGACACGACTGAGCGACTTCACTTTTATCCAAGTAATAAAATAGTGAAGGCAATATGCTACGTCACAGAACATGAACATATGAAGTATGCGTCCTTCCCTATTTTTATTATTTGGATAAACCATAACTTCGATAAGCTATTGTATTATTCTTATCAATTTCCCATAATTATAGAATTACTGAAGTGCAGAAATACAGAAGAAATTTTAGGATATTTGCTCAAACCATTTACAGAGTCAGTCAATCAAACCGTGTAATATTAGAAGAGTTTGTTCATGGATTTCTTTGAGATAGCATTTTCTGTGTTTAACTCTTTCTTATAAAATGTTCTTGGAGGAAAGGAGACAGTTTACTTTCTATTTGTATGGACTATATAAATGTTAGAAGATGAGCCATATATGCATAAAAGGAAAGTGTTTGAAGCAAATCTGTGGCACTCATTGAGGACCCAAGATTTTCTTTCACAAGCTGTTGATCTCTATGTCTAGAACTATTTGTGTCTCAAAAAAAAAAAAAAAAAAATTCTTTTTCTCTTATCTATTCTTATTTGTGTTTTTTTTTTCCCTACAGTATTCATGTTTAGCAGAGTTCTAATAATAAAAAAAAATTACCTTTTCAATTCATATAGTTGACAAGTACTTTTGAAATGAAGCAAGTCCCAGCATTTGTCCTGGGATTAACACATTGCCATTTACAAAATGTTTCCTTTTTTCTCCTTGAAGCTACCTTTCACAGTGGTTTTCTCAAATTTTTGAATTAGATGATTAAATAGCACTTTTTCATTTTACTATTTCTTGTATTTTCTATTATCTCTACTTAGCCAAATTTACATATTATTTGGTTTTCAAATGTATATTCTGCCCTATGATTGCAATGTGAGAGACTCGCATTCAATCCCTGGGTCAGGAAGGTCCCCTGGAGAAGGAAATGGCAAGCCACCCCTGTGTTCTTGCCTGGAGAATCCCATGGACGGAGGAACCTGAGAGGTTACAGTCCATGGACTTGCAGAGTGAGTGACTAAACTGAGTGACTAAAACTCCTCTATAATTGATCTATTTGAAAGGCACATCATCTTCAGATTAGCTATCTCTATTTTGAACTTAATCCAAAATTAAAAGTTCAATTTAATGTGTATGATTAGGTTGACTGGCCTATATTCCACACTGTGAGTAAGAAAGAACTGAATCACAAATTCAGATTTTTTTAGAAAACATAGTAAATTACAAATGGAAAAAGATGGGGGCTGCAATTCTATTTTAAGAGGAGGTCTGGGTAGGTGGTAAGATTTATGGTTAACATTTTATTATTCACCTGTAAAATATTAAGTACATTCTAACATAACATGAACCCTCTTATAAGTCACAAATTAAATAGCTTAGGCACACCAGCAATCTTTCTTTCTTCTTCCCTCTCCTCATTCTTTCTTTTGTACTACTCAGGAAGGGCATTCAGGCCACACATGCCTGTCAAGAAGATGTGACTATCTATTCAAGAGGCCAAATTATCAATGGTGACTTACATTTAAACTTTAGATATCTAGTCATTTTCTATTTACCTTATGTTGTTTAGTAACTGTGACTGAAAACTTCACAAACAAAACTTGAGAATTACAAATAAAGACATCTCTCCAAGAAAAGATACCTAAAAGGAAATATCAAAACAAAAATGGCCAAGTGAACAAGTATATCCTGCATATTCTGAGGTCACATGAAAATGTAAAGGAGTCAGGATGACCTGTACTAAAGAAACTACATTAATTACAATTTCCCATTAATGGATAAATCATGATGTCAAGGTCACATGATATTTGATGATGCTATTACTGCAGGTGTCATATGGAACATATTACATGAGTACAGCTGCAGTCTCCCATTGTTACAGATATCACCTGAATTTTGTAAGGACATAAGTTTCAAAGGAGGTATATGAATTAAAATGACATGCTCATAAATTTGCAAGGAGCTACCAGGGAAGCCCTACATTATAGTGTATTACCTACTGAACAATTACAGGTCCCTGAAGTAGAAAGGGCAAAGTTATTACTCCTTCAATAGAAAGAAATCTCAAAACTTCAAGTGATTTTATAATAAATAAAATATAAATCAGTGACAAACACCCAGGGTTCCACCGTCCAGGTACCATGACCTTTCCTCTCCTCCAGCCCAAATTTCCCAGAAACAACTAAGGCAATAGACTATGTGACCATATTTTAGGTCCAAACTCTAGACCCCATGAGGGAAGCTCAGTCTCATAAGTGGCCATTATAGACAACATTAAAAAATGGAAACAGCATTCTCCCTGGCACTGAATTTGCTTTGAACTACAGCACAGCCCTTTAGCAGCTATATATTGTTCAACAAGTTGCTTAATCTCTCTGAGCCTCTGTTTGGCAAAATAGGCTTATTAAGGCTTGCCTTCACAGGATTTTGGTAAGGATTTGAGAAGGCATACTTATTTTTGTATATTTGTTTTGAATGAGACTGCTATTATTATAAATTAAAAGTGATCATTTAATTAGTCCTCTAACGACAAAAGGATTCAAATGATATTCTCCTAATCAGATGATATTTTCATATATTCTCCTGATATAGACACTAAAGATTAGATATGCCAAGTAACTTGTTCAATATAACACTACCGGGAGAGTGACAAAGTCAGCGGTGCAACCCTCATAAGTATAACTTTAAATCTCTTATTATTTTTGACTTTAACATGGAAATTGTAGTCCTGACGAGGGAAAGATGAAGGTCAAAAATAAACAAAAAGCAAAATGAGACTAACCTGTTAATTTTAGCCTTCTTTGTTGACTCAAAATAACATTCTTAAAGGTTAAACCAATAAAGGAAGCACTGATGGGAACTGACATTTTTCCTTAGTGCTGAGGTCTTATCTCCTTACTACTTAATGTTTAAAAGAGGAAAATATAACTTTACATTGGAGGAACAGGGCTGATAACCACTGAACTTTGAGCTCTATCTCAATGGATCACTAGACATCAGACAACCAGACTTTATGAGATCCTACTGATCACATTGTCACAAAGAAAGAAGCATTCTTGTCAAAAATGTATAATCTGTTGCGGTCCCCATAAGCACCTCCTCCTAGTTAACAACAAAAACAACAACAAAAACTCAGCAAACTTTTCGTAGAAATTGCCAAGCTGCTTCTAAAATTTATCTGGAAATTCAAAAGTCCTAGAAGAGACAAAAAATCATCTTAAAAAAAAAAAAAAAGGTTGAATGGCTCACAGTGGCTGATTTCAAGGCTATTTATAAGGTTACTTATTTGAAGGAATGCAGTATCTGTAAAGATTGAGAAATAGATCAGTCAAACAGGATAGAGGGTCCAGAAGGAGAATTGCACATATACGGACAAGTAAATTTCTTAAAGGATGCAGAAGGAATTCTCTAGAGAAAGCATTATCTTTTCAATAAATGACAATGGAATTATTGGATATTCATAAGCAAAAATACATAGATCCATACCTCACACTGTTTGTAACTGTTAATGGACTGTAGTGGTAAATGTAAAACGTAAAACTATAATAGGAAAAACATAGAAGAAAAGCTTGATAATTTTAGGTTAGGGAAAGGTTTCATGGAGACAACACCAAAACACAATTCATAAAAGAAAAACACAAAAAGATCAATGAGACTTCCTCAGAATTAAAACTTATGCTTCTCAAAAGACATAGTTAATGAAATTTTTAAAAAAATTACAGAGTGAAAGATAAAAACACAGACTGAGGAAAGAAAATTGAAAACTATATCTTATAGAATTTGTATCTAGAATATATAAAGAACCCAATGAGCAAGATTCATATATAAACCTCAAATCAGGACTCAGAAAACCTGTATTTGGAGTTGTCTGTGTTCATGTGGTCTGGTGTATATTTTTCAAAGGTCATCTTTAAAAAAAAAAAAAAAAAACAGGTCACTCCGGGCAAGGATGTATTTTTGCCTGGCCCTGCTCTCAGGAATAATACCCAACTTCCATTTCTCACCTCAGTAAATATGTCCTTCCTTACAGGTACATCAGCTCAAAAATAATCCTTATTTTGTTTTCTTCCCTCTTTCCTTCACTGATAGATTCTCTTAGACACCAAATTCTTCCACCTATATCATGAAACTCTCCTTCTTATTTATATACTGCCCCATATTTCTACTGCTGTAACAGAGTTTTAGAATATATCTTATAAACCATAGCATTGTCTTCTCATCTAGGGTTTCTCCCCTCTACAATTCCTTTGACCAACTATAGCAATATTAGTATTCTAAAAGAGATATGTGATCACATCATTAATCTCTGCTTCTGAAAATTTCAGGTTGTCTTCAATGTAAAGGGAATGCATGGCATTTAAAGCCTTTCATAAATTTATATTTATCCTTCCAACTTGGTTTCCTATAACACCTTGCTTATTAGATGTATTCGTTAGTCACATCTCTTATGCATTGATTGCCTGAATATCTCTTATGCATGGAATCTTCACCCAAATTGTATTTTCCAGCTAAGCTATCCATACCTCCAATCTATTATTCCCTAAATTTCCAGTTCAGAGTTCAGCTATTATTCTTGAATAAATTTTTGTACCTTTTCTCTGCTGAAACAAGTGTTTCCTTCACATATATTATGTAAGGACCATTATTATAATGTTAAAATTAATTTTTTAAATGTGTATCTCTCTCATTGAATTATAATTCCTAGTTTAAGAGTCTTGTCTTTTGAACCTCCATATACCCATATACCCAATATTATACTTAGTTAAGTATCAAACACTACATATATTTGTGGTAAATGCAATTACAAAGAAAACTAGGCTAGAGTCAGCAATATCCTATTTCTGCTCATCCACTGTTCTCAGAACAAGAATAATAAGAGGCCCTGGAAATGGATAGAATAATTTAGAAGCAGTTTAGCCCACAACAAATACATTGTTTTGAAACTTCTAGAGCATGCAACTGTCAATATTAGTAAAGGAATTTATAACATGTGCATGTCTTTAAAATGCTATATATGTGCATGTCTTTTGAATGTTCATTGCATCTTAACAAAAAATATTTCTTAAAAATTGCATTACTTAGTTTTAAAGATATAATTGTAAAGATATTGCATTACAATAAAACCTTATTTTCCCAAATCACATTTACTCCTAAGTAATTTTCCAATTATGTGAATTTTCACTTGAAAATCCACAATCTTAAATGGTACATTGCATTATTAATGGATCGGCATCACACCAACAACATGAGAAAAAAATCAAGAGCAATAGTTAGTCACCATGCTGTGGTTTTACCTGTGTTTAGATCACAACTTGATCTACCAGAACATGGGCTGCATGATGGCTGACCAAAGTGAGAGAGAAATTTCCAGTACAGGCACCTAATGAACTGTGAAATGTTTTCAAATGTATTTTTCTCTGAAATTCTTTCAACCTAAAACATCTACAGAGAGCCTTTTCAGTGCAGTTGTACACATAGACAACTGAATAAATTAAGCTACTATTATCACAGGAAAGAAGTCTCTCTTAACCTGTCTTCACTCTAGGTGGTATATCTGGATTTTTAAGAATTGTTGCACCCTAACTGTACAAACCACAGTTTAATGACTATGGATTATCTTTTTGGAAAAAATAAAAGAGACACTTTTTAATTTACTTTCAAATTGGAATGCTCCAACAATCTCCCTCTGGATCATTTTTTTAAAAAATCAGATACTTTGAATACTTTCTCTAAGGACCACAATGCAATAGAATCCATGATTATTGTATTCTAGTATGACTAAGTATTTCTCTAGAGGAGAGTAGGAGATATTGGTGAGGAAAAAATAGAATATGTCCTTTCGATGATGTGACAATTGATGTATCATCTTTAAACTGTATACAAATAGCACTATAAAGTTATAAATAATGAAGTGACATTATCATTATTCTTGTGATGGAAACAATCACCCAGTGAAACACCAGTAAAGAACATTAGATTTGGAAGTAATTTGCACTGTTTTAATGTAATAGGTTTTTCTATACATAAGGTAGTAAAGAAATTCAATTTGTAAGTAAATATTTTTACCAATAGAAGGATTTCTTTATGGTCTACTGATAGAATGCCATAATTGTGTCCTCATAATGCAGGCTATAGTGTTAATGTGGTAATTCTGTCAGCATAGTGGGAAGGGAAAATACTAATATGACAGTGTAAATGGAGGAAATCTTCATAACTAATAGATCTTCCTTCTCTTTCAAATGCTATGTTTATTAGAAAGGCAAAAGTCTTAAAGAGATGGGAATACCAGGCCACCTTACCTGTCTCCTAAGAAACCTGTATGCAGGTCAAGATGCAATAGCTAGAATTGGATATGGAACTCTGGACTAGTTCAAATTGGGAAAGGAGTACAGCAAGGCTGTATATTGTCACCCTGATCATTCAACTTATATGCAGAGTACATAATGCAAAATGCTGGGCTGGATGAAGCACAAGCTGGAATCATGATTGCCAGGAGAAAGATCAGCAACCTCATATATGCAGAAGATACCACTCTAATGGCAGAAAGTGAAGAGGAACTAAAGAGCCTCTTGATGAGGGTGAAAGAGGAGAGTGAAAAAGCTGGCTTAAAACTCAGCATCCAAAACACTAAGATTATGGCATCTGGGCCCATCACATCATGGAAAATACATGGGAAAAAATGGAAGCAGTGACAGATTTTATTTTATTGGTCTCTAAAATCACTGCAGAGTATGACTGCAGTCATGAAATTAAAAGATGCTTGCTCCTTGGAAGAAAAGCTATGACAAACCTAGACAGCATATTAAAAAGCAGAGATATCACATTGCTGACAAAGTTGTGTGTAGTCAAAGCTATGGTTTTTCCAGTAGTCATGTAAGGATGTGAGAGTTAGACCATAAAGAAGGCTAAATGCCGAAAAACTGATGCTTTCAAATCGTGTTGCTGGAGAAGACTCTTGAGAGTCCCTTGGACAGCAACAAGATCAAGCTAGTCCAAAAAAAAAAAAAGATCAAGCTAGTCGATCCATAGGAAATCAACACTGAATAAGCATTGGAGAGACTGTTGCCGAAGATGAAGCCCCAATACTTTGGCCACCTGATGTGAAGAGCCAACTCATTGGAAAAGATCCTGGGATGCTGGAAAAGATTGAAGGCAAAAGGGAGAAGAGGGTGGCAGAAGATGAGATGGTTAGATAGCATCACCAACTCAGCGCACGTGAATTTGAGCAAACTCCAGGAGATAATGGAGAACAGAGGAGCCTGGTGTGCTATAGTCCATGAGGTTGCAAACAGTCGGACACAGCATAACAACTGAACAACAAAAATAAAGTCATAAAAACAGCCTGTAAAACTCTCAACACCGTTGTCTCTACACTGTTGTCAACTTCACATCAATAATACTTAGTTCACAAAAATTTCACAGAAACTACAGTGTTTAAAAATGATGTTAAGAGTAGCTAATGACAAAAGTGTTTCTAATCCAGTTTGCACTTCCTCTTTTTATTGTTGAAATATGAAATGCATAATACACTAGAACTGGAAAGCTTACATGAATGAAACAGGTTAGTTGTAAATTATAAAGTAAGTTTATACAATCCTCTAGTAATATTGCCAAATGCAAATCACCAGATATAACTGGATAGTTTTTCTTTACCTCTTTCTCTCTGGGTAAAAACTGTGTATGTCTATCATAGTCTAAGGAAATTACTAGAGACTTGAACTATGTGGAACTGAAAAACCTGATTTCTGAGTCTGAAGATCCTGCCTTCAGTCCTTTTGGCTTCTGCACAGAAAATAACATAAACAAATACTCAAGAGACAAAAACCTCACATTGGAGGCATTATAAACCATTTTGGAAAAATAAGAAGAAATATGTCATCCAGGAAGCTGGGAATTTTAGTACAAACAATCTGGCTATTACATGCAATAGTTTTGATAAATCATATAATATTCAGACAGAATTCCCTGTAGCTTCACTGAATGTTTCAGAGTCTAAAAGCTCTGGTGTACATCTGATCAATTTCATTTTGTCACCAGGAGAAAAGCTGTCAAGCTGCCATTAAACTGAGTTTTCTCTAAAGTACAAAAAAAAAAAAAACTTGAAAAATTTAAAAACCAGGCAAAATGAGTTTCTCTACTACTCATAACATGAAAATAGTATGAAGGAAATATTCTCAAAAGGAAGTATTCCCAACAAGGTAGCACAATAAATGCAACTGATTATTTTCATATTGCAAAAATATATGTGCATGTGTTCAGGTAAGTACCATTATCAAATCACCAAGGAAGAAATGTAAATACTTTTATCACAGTCATTATAAAGTACTCTCAACACACTTTAATGTCTATGAGACCAATCTTGGGAACACTCTAATCTCTATGAACAACAAATAAAATAATCAATTTATAATATTGATGAATTGCTTTCAGACTACCAGCTAGGCAAGGCAATTATATTATGCCTAATTATTTTTTTCCATTTGGAAAAAGGATTGATGTGTCTTTGGATTCTTTATTTACCCTGTAGAATTTATTCCCTCATAATTTTCTCAAGGAGAAATGCCAAGATAATTACAGTTTAAATAAAATTCATGAGAATTATGAGTTGCCTTAAAACCAGTTTTGTGACTGATAACTAATTAAGCAAATCTCTCTTAAGTACCAATCATGTGTCAAAGCTGTGTCAATGTGTTGGTGATACAGTTGTGCAAATGTAATAATTAATATGTAAATATAAGCATATCTACAAAAACAAACAAGTGAATAAATAAAGGCAGAAAATTATTTCTGCCTTGAAGGAAAAAATAAAACAGGGAAATAGGAGAAAACTACTTCCCCAACATGCTCAGGTTTTCTCCAAAATCGAAGACAGGAATAATGATAGACAGCTATGTAAGTATCTGGTGGAAGAGTGTTCCAAGTAAATGAGACCAAAAACAAAGGTCCTGGGAGGGTGTAAATTGGCTTAATGTGAGGAACAAAAATGAAAGTTGGGGAGAGAAGACTTTTGATCAAAGACATGGGTAGGTGCTGATTCTATAAAGACTTGAAAGGTATGATGTAGAAACTGGGCTTTATTCAAATGTCAATGGCAAATTAATACAGGGTTTAAGCAGAAAGACAATATAATTTTTGATTTTTTAAAATTTCATTCTGGCTAACAGACATGACTGAACTGTATTGGGCAATCAATGAAACCAATTAAGAATCTGTTGTGTCAGTCAAAAGAAGAGATGATAGTGGTTTGGCCTGGAGAGACAATAGAAAATTAATAGTGTCAAAGTGGAAGACGCTTAGTCGTGTCTGACTCTTTGTGACCTCATGGACTATACAGTCCACAGAATTCTCCAGGCCAGAATACTGCAGTGGGTATCCAACCCCTTCTCCAGGGAATCTTCCCAACCCAGGGAACAAACCCAGGTCTCCCACATTGCAGGTGGATTCTTTACCAGCTGAGTCACCAGGGAAACCCAAGAACACTGAAGTTGTAGCCTATCCCTTCTCCAGGGGATCTTCCTGACCCAGGAATTCAACCAGGGTTTCCTGCATTGCAGGTGAATTCTTTACCAGCTGAGCTACCAGGGAAGGCCTAATATTGTCAAAGTTGACACGTATTTTGGAGACAGAGATGACATAATTTTCTCATAATTATATGAAATGGTGGTCAAGACCCACAGAGAGAACTAAAGCACAGTTTTTAGGTTTGGAGATTGAACTATTGAATAGAGATGATGCCACACATAAAATGGGAAAGTTTCACTCCTGATAACGGTGAAGTAGTTCATATCATGTCAACCCTCCTTTAGAAAATAATTATAACTCTGGATAAAAATTTAAAAGTCAAGTATGTGAAAGTACTGGAATATGAACAAAGTCAAAGAAAAAAGTATAAGGAAATTGATAACTGGAAGAAATGGAACAGAATGATTTTTCTTATTTCATGGCTTTTTGGAGATACTCCCCAGTCAGTATCTTATGGGGCAGTCAAAACTCGGAGAATACCGTGAAGCTATTGGTTGAGGAATCAGAAAACACTGTTTCAGGACAAATGAGAAGCTGGGGATTAGGACATCCATAAAAAGAGATAGCCACAAAGAGAGAACCTCATAGACTGTTCATGAGCTCTGAAAAAAAAGGTATGTCAAATTCCTGAATTAAATGTTAATGAGGTGAACTCAAAGCATCCCACTAAAGCTAGAAGAGCTAAGAAAAGTTTCAGCTGATGCCAACAGAGAGGGAGAATCTAGAGTTTGACTTCAACTAACTTAACTGCCAACCAAACAAAAAAATTTTTTTTCATTTATTTTTATTAGTTGGAGGCTAATTACTTCACAACATTGCAGTGGGTTTTGTCATGCATTGACATGAATCAGCCATGGAGTTACATGTATTCCCCATCCCAGTCCCCCCTCCCACCTAATTTTAAATCACAATATTTAGAGAAACACAAGAGAATATAGGATCTTTATATGTATAATTCACAATGTCTGAGATAAAAATCCAAGAGACAATTAAAGAGAAGAAAGAAATATGACTTACATAAAGGAAAAAAGTACAATTTAAGGAGACTTAGAGATGATTGAAGGAAATGGCAACCCACTCCCGTATTCTTGCGTGGAAAATTCCATGGACTTAGGAGCCTGGTAGGGTTACAGTCCATGGGGTTGCAAAGAGTTGGACACAACTGAGTGACTTCACTTTCAGAAATGATTAAGATGAGATTTTTGAAGTATTAGAGTGGTTTTAATGATACTATTGTAAGCATGCACAGGAACATAAAGGAAATCACATGCGTAACAAGTGAATTGATAGGGAATCTAAGAGGAATCACATTCGAGAAACTATAAAAAGGACTAAATAGTAATTCTAGGATGGATAAAAAAATATATAATACATAAAAATTCTGAATGGGTTTAACAAACATTGGAGATAGAAGAAAGAGTCACATACTTTGATAAGAAATTAATAGAAATTTTAAAATGTGAAAAAAGAGAAAACCACAGAATAAATAAAGAGTCTTGGTAGCTCATTAAAAATATCAATTATTTGAACTTAAACATTAGAGCTCTAGGGGACGAAAAAAGAGAAAGGCAGAAAAAATATTTAAAAGAACAATAGCAGATAGTTTCCCAAACTTGGTGAAAGAAAATTAAAGTACCATTAACATACAAGTAACAAGAATGGATAAATAGAAAGAAAGCCATACTGAGTGACATCATACCGAAAAACAAAGATAAAGTGAAAAGCTTGAAAGCAGTCCAAAAGAAAATGATGGAATCTCCACTCCCACTCCTGGGCATACACACTGAGGAAACCAGATCTGAAAGAGACACATGCACCCCAATGTTCATCACAGCACTGTTTATAATAGCCAGGACATGGAAGCAACCTAGATGTCCATCAGTGGACGAATGGATAAGGAAGCTGTGGTACATATACACCATGGAATATTACTCAGCTGTTAAAAATAATTCATTTGAATCAGTTCTAATGAGATGGATAAAACTGGAGCCCATTATACAGAGGGAAGGAAGCCAGAAAGGTAAACACCAATACAGTATACTAATGCATATATATGGAATTTAGAAAGATGGTAACGATAACCCTATATGCAAGACAGCAAAAGAGACACAGATGTACAGAACAGACTTTTGGACTCTATGGGAGAAGGCGAAGGTGGGATGATCTGAGAGAACAGCATCAAAACATGTATACTATCAAGTGTGAAACAGATCCCCAGTCTAGGTTGGATACATGAGACAAGTGCTCGGGGCTGGTGCACTGGGAAGACCCAGAGGGACGGGGTGGGGAGGGAGGTGGGAGGGAGGTTCAGGATGGGGAACACATGTAAATCCATGGCTGATTCATGTTAATGTATGGCACAAACCACTACAATATTGTAAAGTAATTAGCCTCCAACTATTAAAAATTATTGGGGGAAAAATAATAAAATAAAAAAAAAAAAGAAAATGTACATCAAGTGAAAGAAAATGATACAAAGAACTTCAGACTGCTATTGAATAATTACTTAAAAGTGCTGAATTTAAAGCAAAAACAAACTCAGTATTGAATTCTATATTCAGTGAAGGCATCCTCAAAAACGTGGCTATAAAGGGACTTCTCTGGTGGTCCAGGGGTTAAGACTCCAAGCTTCCACTGCAAGGGACATAGGTTTTATCTGTGGTTGGGCTACTAAGATACTCCATGCTACCCAGCATGGCCAAAAAGTTAAAAAAACAAAAAAGAGGGAATACAAACAAAGCCCAGTAGAATTTGTTGTCAGCAGAGCTGTGTCATAAGAAATTTAAAAGGAAATTTATAGGACAAAATGAAATAAGATCAAATGAAAACTCAGATTCTTAGGAAGGAATGGAGAGCATCAGAAATGGTAAATGTATAAAGAAATAGAAACAATTACTATCTTGATTTCTTTAAAAAAAAAATCTATGAATTTAAGAAAAATGTATAGTCTTATAGTATGAGGTTTATAGTAATAATACTTCAGCCTAAAAGATGGTTTTAAGGACAATATAAAGTCATAATAGTCTTAAATTTTATATGAAGTAGTACAAAATTAAATCTAGCTTATAACTCTGGAAAGATATGAAAGCATATTTTGGTTACTAGAGCAGCCAGTGAAAGTAATACAAATAAATATATGTTAAAAAGCTAATAGGGAAATTAAATGCTAAAAAGTCTTCAATTAGCTCCCCAAAATAATAAAAATAAAAACAGAAGAACAAAAATATGGGATGATTAAAAGAACACAGAACAAAATGACACAATTAAGTAGAATCTACTCAATAACTGAATATCAGGAAACAGACTCTGCCTCCTAATTTGCATCAACTGAGCAAGAGACTGCATGCTGAGATATTTTAAGTCAAAAAACCCCAGTCATGTTGCTAAGGCCTTGTACTCAAACGTGACAGATGACTACAAATGACTTGATACTGTAGGGAAACTTCTAATTTTAAAGATAGTAATCAAAAACAATCATTACATGTGTAATATAAAAAGAAATGATACAAAGGAATTTATTTACAAAACAGGAACAGACTCACAGACTTAGAGAATGCACTTAAGGTTGCCAAGTGGGGAAGAATGGGGGAAACGGACACACAGGGAGTGTGTGATAGACATGTACCCATTGCTAAATTTAAAATGGATTATTGACAATGTCTTACTGTATAGCACAAGGAACTTTGCTTAATGGTATGTGGCAGCCTGGATGGGAGGGGAGTTTGGGGGAGAACAGATATATGCATATATATATGATTAAGCCAGCAAATTTGGAAAACTCAGAAGGGGCCACAGGACTGGAAAAGATCAGTTTTCATTTCAATCCCAAAGAAAGGCAATCACAAACAATGTTCGAACTACTGCACAAATGCACTCATTTCACATGCTAGCAAAGTAATGCTCAAAATTCTCCAGGTTAGGCTTCAAAGTAAGTGAGCTGAGAACTTCCAGATGTTCAAGATGGATTTAGAAAAGGCAGAGGAACCAGAGATCAAATTGCCAGCATCCGTTTGATCATAGAAAAAGCAAGAGAATTTCAGTAAAACATCCACTTCTGCTTCATTGACTACACTAAAGCCTTTGACTGTGTGGATCACAATAAACTGTGGAAAATTCTGAAAGAGATGGGAATACCAGACCACCTGACCTGCCTCCTGAGAAACCTGTATGCAGATCAAGAAGCAACAATTAGAACCGGACATGGAACAACAGACTGGTTCCAAATTGGGAAAGGAGTACATCAAGGCTGTATATTGTCACCCTGCTTATTCAATTTATATGCAGAGTACATCATGAGAAATGCCAGGCTGGATGAAGCAGAAGCTGGAATCAAGATTGCCGGGAGAAATATCAATAACCTCAGATATGCAGATGATACCACCCTTATGGAAGAAAGTGAAGAACTAAAGAATCTGTTGATGAAGGTGAAAGAAGAGAGTGAAAAAGCTGGATTAACACTCAACATTCAAAACACTAAGATCATGGCATCTGGTCCCATTGAAGTAAGTGAAGTAAAGTCACTCAGTCGTGTCCGACTCTTTGCGACCCCATGGACTGCAGCCTACCAGGCTCCTCTGTCCATGGGATTTTCCAGGCAAGAATACTGAAGTGGGTTGACATTTCCTTCTACAGGGGATCTTCTTGACCCAGGGATCGAACCCAGGACTCCAGCATTGCAGACAGACACTTTACCATCTGAGCCACCCGTGAAGCCCATTACTTCATGGCAAATAAATGGAGAACAATGGAAACACTGACGGACTTTATTTTTTAGGCTCCAGAACCACTGCAGATGGTAACTGCAGCCATGAAATAAAAGTCATTTGCTCCTTGGAAGAAAACCTATGACCACCAACCTAGACAGCATATTAAAAAGCTTAGACGTTACTTTGCCAACAAAGGTCCATCTAGTTAAGGCTATGATTTTTCCATTGGTCATGTATGGATGTGAGAGTTGGACTGTGAAGAAAGCTGAGCACTGAAAAATCGATGCTTTTGATCTGTGGTGTTGGAGAAGACTCTTCAGAGCCCCTTGGACTGCAAGGAGATCCAACCAGTCCATCCTAAAGGAGATCAGTCCTGGCTGTTCATTGGAAGGACTGATGCTGAAGCTGAAACTCCAATACTTTGTCCACCTCATGTAAAGAGTTGACTCATTGGAAAAGACCCTGATGCTGGGAGGGATGGGGGCAGGAGGAGAAGGGGACGACAGAGGATGAGATGGCTGGATGGCATCACCGACTTGATGGGCATGGGTTTGAGTAAACTCTGGGAGTTGGTGATGGACAGGGAGGCCTGGCGTGCTGCGATTCATGGGGTCATAAAGAGTCGGACACGACTGAGTGACTGAACTGAACTGAAACATATGTGTATATGTGAATACATGTGGACTGGTAGAAAGCCAGTGAGGAAGCCAGATACTTATTCTCTATAAGAAACAAAAAGTAATGTCCAAACTGCAATGTCAATACAGATCAATACAGAGAAGTATAATATAGCAATGGAGAGGAAAATATTAAAATAAAAAGAGGGAAGGTCTTTTTATAGCTTAGCAAGTATGAGTTCAGATAGAGAGTATGAGGGCAATGAATTACTGGTTTTCATTATAAACCCTAAAATACTGTCTTAATATACTTTTAGAATGTTTTACAAAAATAAGCACACATAATATTTACTTAGAAATGCAAATATTAGCATTATATTTGACTCAGCGTTTCTACTTCTAGAAATTTATTCTAAATAGATCATTTCAAATGAGAATAAAGGTTAGGACTTCCCTGGTGGCTCAGATGGTAGAGTCTGCCTGAAGTGCGGGAAACCAAGTTTTCGATCCCTGGGTCGGGAAGATCCCCTGGAGAAGGAAATGGCAACCCACTCCAGTATTCTTGCCTGGAAAATCCAGGAGAGAATAAAGGTAGAGATGTTCAACTGTCTATAATAGGAAAATTTGGAGGGCAACTTACATCACTAATAAAGTTTCAGTTAAATGAATTTTATGCAGCCCTTAAAAATAATGTTAGAAGATAATATTTAATGACTTGGACATGGAAAATTTTTATAAATATATATTATCATCATTTAGAATTTTACATATATATGTATCATTCAAAATGATGTGTGTGTATATATATAATACACACACATATATGTATATACACTCTTACTAACCATCATTTTTATATGTGTGTGTATATATATATTGGAGAAGGAAATGGCCACCTACTCCAGTACTCTTGCCTAGAAAATCCCATGGATGGAGGAGCCTGGTGCAGGCTACTGTCCATGGGGTCACAAAGAGTTGGACACGACTGAGCAACTTCACAGACACATATACACATACACACACACACACACACACATATCTATATACACTCTTACTAACCATCATTTTTAATGTTTCAGATCTGTTCCACTATCTTCAAAAGTCAAATTCCTCCCTTTGTCACATTTTTTTTTTTACAGACAAATTTGACTTTTATTCCACAAAGATAATCCAACATGTAAAACAAGCTATACCACCACGTTTCCCACCAAGCTGACAAGTCATCTTGAGTCCTACCCAGCCTCCTTCCTATTACAATGAACAGAACACCTCCCTCCAATAGATTAATTACTCCAGTGTGAATGATCTGAATCCTGTAGCTTGTCATTCTTCTGAATTTCTGCGCCCTACTGGATGTCTCTTCTTTTCTTCAACTTCTTTTTAATCTTTACTGTTGTCATTCAAACAAGCATCCATACATGCTCTAATTTTTTCCATCTTAAATAAGCAACACATAGACACACACACACTCACACACATATACACACATATCTTTTTGGTGCAAACTGAGGTATCTGAAAGATGTTTGAGGTGCATGTGTATGCATTTTGTGCACTCATATGAAGCTTGGCTCTTCTGAGTTAAGGTTTCTGCATTCATCCAGTTTTTTTTCTGAATGAAATGGCATATAAACAAGTGAAAATTCAGTAATGCCTAATTGATTTATAATATATCAAGTCTGAAGGAACAAGCTCACATGTTCAAGACAATCATGAACTGACTGTACATTGTAATTTTTCTTTTATGGAGTACCAGTCTAAGTTTTAGTTTCAAATAAAATATTAGATCTTAAATGTCAGTTAAACTTGAAATTCAAAAATAATATTGAGTTTAATCAAACTAGAGTGATAGAAATATATTCCAGATTTGCATGAACTGGTTGGATAAAATGTGCTTGAAAGAAGCAAAAAAAAAAAAAAAAAAATCAAACAACCAAATAACAAATAAAAAACAACAAAAAATATCTTCTGACATACATAATCCTAAATTATACACATAGAGATAATGCTGAAGACTTCTGTGCTAAAGTGAATGGCTTTCAATCAAATGGAACCACTAAAAATGAAATGTACAGAGAAATCCCAGATTACCTATTTTACCCTTCAATACTAAGAAAACCTTATTTTGCATAGACAAATTTTATAGCAACATAAATTTAAATTGCATGGAATCTGTGCAATTGAAAAAATAGGTGGTGTACAGCATGAGGCTTCCTTGATGATCAACATCTTTGGAAATGAAGTTCCTCCAAGCCTGTTGTAAATACTTTATTTTGTGAACTGCTTCCTTGCTATACAGTGAAAATGTCGATGTTGATACACAACAATATTATGGTGTGTATTTACTGCCTCGTAAAGTTAAACTAACTATGTGTTAGCCATAGCAATGATGGAAATGTATCTTAATGCAGTTTATAGTGGTGCTAATTCCGCTGGGGTCCCATGCCACGGCAGGATGAGGTAGCAATACAGTCATTAATTAAAAGAAACAGACTTCTCACAGGTGGCTCGGAGCCCAACTTTAATTACCCTTTGGCTTCAAGGCCTCTGGTGGGGTTATTTCTGTAAGTAGTTTCTTCGGTTGCTGACAGAGTCTTCTATACTTGACAGATTCTGATAGGCGATGGCAATGGTTTTGCCACCTGTATTATTAAATTTCACATTAAGATTATGAGGAGTACTTAGCTGGCTGGCTGGAAATGATTTAATCTTTCATTGGCAATCTTATATGAGATACTGTCACTTATTTATAGACTTATATGTAAAATCAATTCTGTGCTGTTATATTTTCTTCTGTAGCTGTGCTATTGGTAGCCATCCATATTTATAGTAGGAAAGGCTGATTTCAGAATAGTAACCTTCAAGCCTCATTACCCATAAATTCTCCACTAATAAAACCCAATCTGAAAATAATATTATTAGTAAGTATAATAATATGAATGGACATTTAGTGAGAACTCACTATGGGCCAAGCAGTATTCCATGTGTTTTAATATAGCATGTCATTTATATCTCTGCCAACCCTGTTGGGGTAAGTTTGATTATTATCTGCATTTTAGAGATGTCCAGAGGCATAAAGAGGTTTAATAGCTTTCCCAAGTTCTCATACCAATGGAGTAACAGGTCTGGTGGGCTAGAATTAGTCTGCACCCTTTCTTTTTCTGCAACTTTGGATCAGTTTTAAAATATCCAAAGAGAACTATATTCATTTATTCAACATCCTGTGATAAACCTTAATGGAAAAGAATATAAAAAAAGAATGCATATATATGTATAACTGAATCATTCTACTGTATACCAGAAAGGAACACAATATTGTAAATCAACTTACTTCAATGAAAAAAAAAAAGAATAAAAAAATGTCAAAAAACTTGGAAGAATAGCACAAAACACTTTTGTACTCATAACATTTGCCTTATCTATATATCTAACCTCTTTGTTTTTGAGTAGCCATCCAAAAGTTGTGCAAAATATAATACTTCAGTGTGCAACACATAAAAATAAGGACATTCTCTCACTTGATATATTGTCATTTTCACACCTAAGAAAATTCATTCAATAATAATAATTCATTCAATAATATCTATGTAGCTCATATTTAAATTTCTCCAGTTATTCCTCCAAAAATCTCTTTTGTAAGTATCTTTTCCTTATATCCATGATGGATGAAACTTCATTCATTGAATTTAGTTGTTAGTATATTTAATTTCTTTTAATCTTGAATAATCATGTTTTCACTTTTTTCTATACTATTGTATTTCTGACAATTTATCTTTTATAATGCCTCATATTTTACCTTGTCCAATTTTTCCTCATTCCAACATTCCAAAACTGTTAGTTGCTCAGTCATATCTAACTCTTTGTGACCCCATGGACAGTAGCCCAACAGGTTCCCCTGTCCATGGGATTTTCCAGGCAAGAATACTTGAGTGGGTTGCCATTTCCTTCTCCAGTGGATCTTCCTGACTCAGGGATCGAACCCAGGTTTGCTGCATTGCAGGCAATCTTTACTCTCTGAGACCCCAGGGAAGCATCATTCCAACATTAGTAGAGAGAATACTATTCAGATGATGACCTGTACTTCTTACTGTGACACATCAGAAAGTATCACTGTTTGTGTAACCATTTGTAATTAAGTGTCAAAATTTTGCATGACTGCTTTGTTTCCTACTCAAGATGTTAATAAATATTGATAAACATTTCATTATGCAATTATTATTTGGGGGTTGCAAAATGATGAATTTCAAATTTGATCTTTACTTTTATGTATATTAACTAATATTTTCCTGTACATTATTTCCTTACAACATTTGTTTTTACACTTCCTTCATCTTCATAGACTCATTGTCCTTGTGGTGGCCCCTTCAAGCTGAATCCTTTGTCCCTTTTTTATGGGACCATCTGCTTTAGAAATCCCTTGTTTCTGGAATAAGATGACCACGGATCACCACTGACTTTCCTTGCCTGAATCCATAATTAGCCACTTGACCAAGTTTCAGTATCTTTTCAGTGGAGAATGTTATTTGCTACTTAAATTTTAGTATTAAGGCTACACTGCTTTAAGCTCTCATTTCTTTATGATTAATCAATGTGACACACATAGTCACAGATTCATGATGATATCTACAATAAAAATTCAATGCCACAATAAAACACTTATAAGAAAGCATAGGGGGAAAGTTTCATGACATTAGATTTGGCAATGCATTCCTGGATATAATACCAAAAGCACAGGCAACAAAATCAAAGATAAATTAGACAACATCAAAATTAACAATAGTTATTTCTGCAAAGAAGATACAGAAATGGCAAATAAGTACATGTTGTTGCTGTTCAGTTGCTAAGTCATGTCTCGCTCTTCACCACCCTATGGACTGTAACCTGCCAGGCTCCTCTCTCCATATGGTTTTCCAGGCAAGAATACTGGAGTGGGTTGCCATTTCCTTCTCCAAAATAAGTACATGAAAAGAAGCTAACCATCACTAATCGTTGGGGCATCCCTGGTGGCTAAGACAGTACAGAATCCACTTGCAATGCAATCAAAACCAAAATGAGAGATTACCTCACACCCATCAGGGTGGCTATTATCAAAGAGAAAGAACGAACAAATGAACAAGTGTTGTCAAGGATGCTGAGAAACTGGAACTGTTGTGCTGCTCCTCATAGGAACGTAAAACGGAACAGCCACTGTGGAAACTGGGATGGTGGTTCACCAAAAATTAAAGAGAGGATTATGATATGATGCAGCCATTCCACTTCTGGAAAATACTCAAATGAACAGAAAGCAGAGACTCAAACACCTGTGTTCAAAGCAGCATTATTCACAATAGCCAAAATGTAGAAGCAACCCAAGTATCAATCAATTAATGAATGGATTTTTTAAAGTTATATATTGAGTTGGCCAAAAAGTTCATTTAAGTTTTTCCACATGATGTTATGGAAAAACCTGAGCGAACTTTTTGGCCAACTCAATATATTTATATATTGGGCTAGAGTCCCTAGGTTCTCACAGAGTCGAACACAACTGAAGCGACTTAGTATGCATGTATATATACATATACATACATACATATATATATATATATGCAAATATTATTCGGCCTTAACAAGAAAGAAAATTCTGACACATTCTACAATATGAGGATGAACCTTGAAGTCATTACGCTAAGTAAAACAAGCTGGTCACAAAAGGACAGACACTGTATGATTCCACTTATATGAGGTACCTCAGTTCAGTTCAGTTCAGTTGCTCAGTCATGTCCGACTCTTTATGACCCCATGAATTGCAGCACGCCAGGCCTCCTGTCCATCACCAACTCCCAGAGTTTACTCAAACTCACGTCCATCGAGTCGGTGATGTCATCCAGCCGTCTCATCCTCTGTCGTCCCCTTCTCCTCCTGCCCCCAATCCCTCCCAGCATCAGGGTCTTTTCCAATGAGTCAACTCTTCTCATGAGGTGGCCAAAGTATTGGAGTTTCAGCTTCAGCATCAGTCCTTCCAATGAACACCCAGGGCTGATCTTCTTTAGGATGGACTGGTTGGATCTCCTTGCAGTCCAAGGGACTCTCAAGAGTCTTCTCCAACACCACAGTTAAAAAGCATCAATTTTTCAGCGCTCAGCTTTCTTCACAGTCCAACTCTCACATCCATACATGACCACTGGAAAAACCATAGCCTTGACCAGACAGACCTTTATTGGCAAAGTAATGTCTCTGCTTTTTAATATGCTATCTAGGTTGGTCATAACTTTCCTTCCAAGGAGTAAGCGTCTTTTAATTTCATGGCTGCAATCACCATCTGCAGTGATTTTGGAGCCCCCCAAAATAAAGTCTGACACTGTTTCCACTGTTTCTCCATCTACTTCCCATGAAGAGATGGGACCAGATGCCATGATCTTAGTTTTCTAAGGTACCTAGAATTAGTTAAATTCATAGAGATATATAGTATAATAGTGTTGCCAGTGGATGGTGATAGTGTAGAATGAAGAGTAGTTATTCAATGAGTATGGAGTTTCATCTCATCTTCTGCCACTCTCTTCTCCTCTTGCCCTCAATCTTTCCCTGCATCAGGGTCTTTTCCAATAAGTTGACTCTTTGATGGCTAGAGAGCGTTACTGACTCAATGGACATGAGCTTGAGCAAACTCCAGGAGAAATAAAGGGCAGGGGACCCGGCACACTGCTGTTCATGGGGTCGCAGAGTCAGCCATGACTTAGTGACTGAACAACAATGGAGTTTTAGTTTGGGAAGATGAAAAAGTTCTGGAGATAGATGATTGTGATGGTTGCACAACAATGTGAGTGTACTTGATGCACTAAACTTTACCCTAAAAAATCATTAAATATCAATAATTCTACACACTGCTGCATCCTATGATACCAAAATGTGTTTTGAAATTATATCTGTAGTACAAAAAAAAACTAACCTACTAAGTTAAGCTCATTACTTCTGTACATTTTTGTTCTATAAAATAGTGTATCCAATCAAAATACCAGGTTGAAAAGATATTTGAATTAGTTCATATTTATCTCTGTTTGCAAATAATTATATCTTATTTAATTTTATTTTTAACTATTTAAAATATCATTATAATATAAAAGAAAAAATGTATGGAAACTTGTGCACAGAGATGTCTCACTGTCATCTCAATGTCCTCTACCCCATTCCCATCTATCCTGCATACTGTGAACTTTTAATTAGTTCCTGGTTTATCTGTTATTTTCTTTTTCTAAAAATAGGAAAATGTACATATTTATTTGTAAACAGTTTGGGATGTAGTTGGCAAGTATAACTCACATACAACAAACAACATGCTTAAATTTGGTAAGTTTGGCTTAACATAAGTTTGATGTATTTGGCACCCTGACTTATGAAATCATCACCATGATCAAGATAACGCATACATTCACTGCCTCCAAAAGTTTCCTCATGTGACTTTAGAATACCTCCCTTTTGACCTTTCCCATTTACTAACCATCATAAGGCAACAGCTGATTTACTTTCTTTTTCAGTATAGATTTGACAGACAGGATACTAAAATGACACTGACTGAGTGACCCTCTTTATAATCTCGTCTCCTGACATGGGAGCAGAACCTGTGACTTGCTTCTAGCCAATAGCATATAGAAAAGGTGATAAGATAACCACTCCTTTGATTAGGTTGTGTTTTGTAAGACTATCCATCTCAGCAGACTAGAGTGATTCTTTTGCTAGCTTTGAAGAAGTGAGCTGTTTCCTGTTGTGTTTTAAGAGGGTCACATGATGAGAAACTTGGGGTGGGGTAGGGTGGACAGGATGAGAGTTTTAAGATCTGAGAGTGGCCAAATAGAAGAAGAGTTTTAGTCTCACAGCTATAAGGAAATAAATTTGGCTATCAACCATGTGAGCTTGGAAGAGGATCCCTAACCCCAAAGGAGCCATTGACTACACTGATACCTTGTTTAAACCGTGTGATACCCTCAGCAGAGGATCAAGTTAAGTCATATTAGAACTCCTGATACATGGAAACTGAGATAGCAAATGTATTAATATGTTTTTTTAAGCTATTAAGCTTATGGTAATTTATTATGTATCAACAAAAAATAGATTTTATTTTGTAGAACTTTATGTAAATGGAATTCTATAGTATAAGCCAATTTTAGTCTGGCTTCTTTAACTCAGTATAAATGTTTTATTTTTCTTTGAGTAGAAAATGAGAAGTGAAATGGCTAGATGATATGGTGGTTGTATATCTGTTAAAGTGGTTGTACTGGTCTACATTCCCACCAACAGTGTGTGAGGGTGTCAGCTCCTTTACAACATCACCAACATTTGGTATGGTCAATATTTTAAATTTTAGTCATTCTAATGGTATACATGGATATCTCATTGTTGTTTTAATGTGTTTCCCCCATGACTTTGATGTTTAATTTTGTTTGAATTTCTAGTTCATGCTTCCGTTAGTCTATGTTATTCAGTGACTCCATAGCTTCTCTCACATAGCATTTTATATAGATGTGCTTATACTAATAATTATAGGGGTTTCACAATTACTTTAGCTGTTTTTAACCTCTTCTATTCCTTTCTATACTGATAGTTTCCTTAATGACAAAAATTATTTCCACTTATATAGTACCAACATACAATATAAGAGAAGCAAATTATATAGTTGGCTATTATTCATTTTTAATTTTACTTTCTGAACATAATTGTTACTCAAAAAAATAAGATTTTCACAGTTTGCAACTCCTAGCACAACTCTTGAGTGAAAATTGTTTAAGTGATGGCCTTCAAAGGCTAAATGAATCTTTAACAAAATTCAAAAAATTAATAGAATCAATCATAGTGTTGACTCATTAGATTTTCTTATTCCTGAAAAAACAACTTGTAAGTAGTACTAGTTAGTACGACTACTGATAGTACTAGTATTTAATCACTATACAATTAAAAAAAATCCTTCCCTATTGCTGAATAAAATCTTTACCACATTTGATTAAAAATACAAAGTGAAATAAAATGTATTGTGTTTATACTGGATCAGTGAAAATCCTTGAGGATCTCTCCTTTGGTCCTCAATGATTCTTTAAACTAGTATATCTGTCTTTTATGAAAGAAGATAAAAATAGAAATGTTTTGCACTGTTGGCTCATAATTCTGGGTACATTTGTTGTGTTGCTAAATGTGGTGGCCTAGTTTACAGAAAAACAGAAGCTGTTTATAATTTGTCAAATTAACAGATCTAAATTAAGCATTCCAAAGACACTAATAACAGCTGTGATTTTAAATATTTTTTTGAGCCGTTGCACTCTCTGCATAGAAACATGTGGCACAGTAGCTACTGCAGTGAGTTCTGTATGGAATGACTTTAGAAAGAGAAGAAGAAGAAAAAAAAGAAGGGGTTGTTATGTTTTTAGCTTGAACCTAAGTATCTATGAAGGTGTTATTATATGGAATGGGGTGCTGAGCTATATTTAGGAAGTGTCATGACCCTTACATTTAATAAGTAAGAGTTGTTTTTATATCACTTTTATTTTTGCCTTATAACAATTTGTGTAGCAGATTATGGATAATTGTGGAGCAACCCACTGAAAATATTCAAGAGGAAATTTTCATTCTGAATTTCTACATTGCCAGTAGTAAATTAATCCAAAATAAATAAATGTCTGTAGAAAGTATTTAAATCATCACATAATTTACTTATTTATAATGCTTTCTGAAAGTAACACAGACCCTCTTCCAGTTGACCATTCACGAAGGGAGGCTTAATAAAGCTGAAAGCAGTGACTCCTATTAGTAAAGCAAGAGTTGAAATCAACTAACGACACTGCTCAATTTATCTAAGAAGTGTTTGATTGAAGTGTCTTAACTGATTATATTAATATTATGTAGACAATGCCATTGTAACTGTAATAAGCCTATGTCTTTCACTTTGCTTAGTTATAAACATATGTTTTGGTCATTTGCATTTGACAATTATAACAACATAGGTAATATACGTGCCCATATTTACTACATATGTAAAATATTAATCATAACTCTTTTTCATTTTGGAAATTTTTTTTGGTGTGTTATATAAAAATATAAATAATTGTTTTTTATTAAAAGGGCTAAAAAATGTAAAAGTCTGTGCATTATGTTTTCTAGTTATTTTGTATTTTTGTAATTTCTTAATTTTCCTACGACTTGAAAATAAGATATATTAAATGTAACAATTGTCAGTATGTTTAAATTCTTTATAAGGCAAATAAAATGTACTAAATATAATAATAACTATGATTCACTTATGCCATTTTTACAGGTTGTGAAATGTAATACATTTTAACTTAATTTCTTATCTCAATTTTATTTCTGTGAGATTTATTAATGTGAAATTTTTTCAGCTTCACTTCCTCTGGGACATCTTCATACTTTTCAAAACAATTTATGTCAGTAAGTTCACCTTCACTAAGATATGGCTTTATATCTAGAGTTTGTTGAGTGGAGGTAATGCCAACGTTCCTAGAGTCAGCTTTTTCTTCTATCATTCTATTTATTTTCTATTCAAATTATATTTCGAACATTATCAGTTTTTCCTTTTTGCTGCACCTTCATCTTTGTTGGCTAATTTCTTCTTTTAATCATCCATTTTTGTAAAATGTCACATGGGTTTCATTGAGAGAAAAGGAGGCAATACAGCTACATGGTTTGTTGTCTGTTTATGATTTGAATAATACATATCAGTAACCAATCACTGACAGATTTTGAAAGAAATGATGTGAATGGCCAGTAATCATCATGTTCATCTGTTATCTAGATAGTGATTTGTAGACTCAAGAAATAGCAAGTGGTTTCCTGATAGTTTCCTTTCCTACTGTCCCAGTGGTAGGGAGACTAAGGAATGAACGTGAGAAATAGTACATTTGTAATTACTAAGGTAATGTTAATAACATTCTAATTAGTAATCTTGACCAACCATGAAGAAGAATACAGTGGAATAAGCAGAAGAGGAGGCAGGCAGAGATTAATTGTTTTTTTTTACATAAAATGAGAGAATAATGTTCTTTCATGTTTATGTAGGGACAGAGAAACTCATGAGAGAACAGAGAGTAGGTGAATTATGCAGAAACAAAGTTTTCCAAAAGGTGAAAGAGATTCAGACTCAGAGTGCAAGTATATAGGCTGGTCTTTGTAAGGGACAGGAACATCCACTCAAAAAAGGAGAACAAACAAAAGACTAAAGATGCAGATATTGCTGGATTGACTAGTTTTGTAGTCAAAAGATAAGGGAGCTCAAGATCTTCAGCTAGGGGTGAGAGAGATGAAATAATGTGAGCTGAGGTTAAAAAAAAAAAAAAAAGGTATGAAATAGCCTAAAATAAAAGGGCAAATTTCTTGTTTATATGCCCTATGTGTTTGTGGCCCCAAAACCTATCACATTCATTGAAGGTCTCAGGAAACTACAATCTGGGAGAAACAACCAACAATACAACTGTGGGAGGAACAAAACCACTTGAAATTCCCTGCTGCATGAGACCCTTGACACAAATCATCAAGACTTAGACAAGCTACCATTCTAACTTAATCTCCATCACAGCTATCCAGATGAATACAGTTGTAAACTCTAAGGAAATTTTGCCAATGGGGATATTTATAATTTCTCTTTCTGAACTGTAATTTCCCATTGGCACTGCAAAATAAGGCATCATATATTTTTCAATGACAAAAGAAAATAAAATGTTTAATAACTATTAAATTTTAGAACTCTAGTTATTAAATTCCAGAAAAAAATTAAAGCCTCTAACATTGTTATTTGCAGGTTTTGCTCTGTAATTAGTATTACTTAAAAGGAACTGAGAAGAGCTTGGTGGTCTACAGTCCATGGAGTCACAAAGAGTCAGACATGACTGAGCAGCTAAGCGCAGCACAGCAGACAGCAAAAGGAAATGAACAACTGACAATCACAGTAGTGACCAGAAGGGAAGAGTGTTGGTGTGAGTTTCACAGTGGAAATGCGGTATTTACAACTGCTGTGTTTAAGTGTTCTTCCTCAAAATTTCTGAGGAGAGATAAATACTTACATCAAGAATTTCTGTTACATGAACAAGCATATGCACATGGTTGATTTTATGCGTTTTTAAAAAATTGTCTTTGTGCTGGATTTCCAAGTCAAAATCTTTATAGACTTTAAGATGGGTCCTATAAACTCAGAAAACCAAAACATGTATTAACTAGTATACCTCTCAGCTACTAGAATGCATGTTGTTATTATGCTCTTTCTATCAAAAAACCAAGTCTTACTCAGATCTCTTTAGGTCGGCAAGTAACTTTTAAGTGTTCTGCTTCAAGAAACTGTCTCACTTTAACTTTTCCCTTTAAAGGGTCTTATGCCAGGGTGTTCTCTCTCCTTGTTGAACCATCCTGCATCAGATTTCTACTCCTCTCAATGCTCTCCCCCCTCACATAGGCCTCCCAAGTACAGCCACAAGCCTGTGGATGGCCTGCCACAATACAGTCACACCTTGATGTCAAATAAATCACTGCGTTCCACTGTGTTTATTCAATAATTATGGTCTATCTTAGAGATAAATTCGACACTATTGAGACTATTAGTATTTCAAATAGCTTCAGCTTCTGTAAACAGCTCAAAAGCAGCATCATGAGACTTTGAATGCCTTTAAAATATACTCCATAGATTGCAATACTAATTTCACATTTATGTTTATAAAAATATAGATGTATTCTATACTTCAGTGATATTTGTTGATTTTTTCTACTTTGTTTTAATTCATCAATTTTGGTTGTTTATTTTCCCTGTAAGTGTATTCCCATAATTGTTTCCCACCCCGCATTGTTATACTATAACCACAGCATATTACATAGTGCCAGACACTGTGGGCATTATTAAAAGTAGCTATTTGATTTTTAATATTTACTGAGACTAGAACATTGCTTGAATTCAGTTCAGTTCAGTCACTCAGTTGTGTCCGACTCTTTGTGACCCCATGAATCGCAGCACGCCAGGCCTCCCTGTCCATCACCACTCGTGGAGTTTGCTCAAACTCATGTCCATCAAGTCAGTGATGCCATCCAGCCATCTCATCCTCTGTCGTCCCCTTCACCTCCTGCCCTCAATCCCTCCCAGCATCAGGGTCTTTTCCAATGAGTCAACTCTTCGCATGAGGTGGCCAAAGTATTGGAGTTTCATCCTCAGCATCAGTCCTTCCAATGAACACCCAGGGCTAATCTCCTTTAGGATGGACTGGTTGGATCTCCTTGCAGTCCAAGGGATGCTAAAGAGTCTTCTCCAACACCACAGTTCAAAAGCATCAATTCTTCGGCACTCAGCTTTCTTTGTAGTCCAACTCTCACATCCATACATGACCACTGGAAAAATCATAGCCTTGACTAGATGGACCTTTGTTGACAAAGTAATGTCTCTGCTTTTTAATATGCTATCTAGGTTGGTCATAACTTTCCTTCCAAGGAGTAAGCGTCTTTTAATTTCATGGCTGCAGTCACCATCTGCAGTGATTTTGGAGCCCCAAAAAATAAAGTCTGACACTGTTTCCACTGTCTCCCCATCTATTTGCCTGAGGTGATGGGACCAGATGCCGTGATCTTAGTTTTCTGAATGTTAAGCTTTAAGCCAACTTTTTCACTCTCCTCTTTCACTTTCATCAAGAGGCTTTTTAGTTCCTCTTCACTTTCTGCCATAAAGGTGGTATCATCTGCATATCTGAGGTTATTGATATTTCTCCCGGCAATCTAGATTCCAGCTTGTGCTTCTTCCAGCCCAGCGTTTCTCATGATGTACTCTGCATATAAGTTAAATAAGCGGGGTGACAATATACAGCCTTGACGTACTCCTTTTCCTATTTGGAACCAGTCTGTTGTTCCATGTCCAGTTCTAACTATTGCTTCCTGACCTGTATACAGGTTTCTCAAGAGGCAGGTCAGGTGGTCTGGTATTCCTATCTCTTTCAGAATTTTCCACAGTTTATTGTGATCCACACTGTCGAAGGCTTTGGCGTAGTCAATAAAGCAGAAATAGATGTTTTTCTGGAACTCTCTTGCTTTTTCAATGATCCAGTGGATGTTGGCAATTTGATCTCTGGTTCCTCTGCCTTTTCTAAAACCAGCTTGAACATCTGGAAGTTCACGGTTCATGTATTGCTGAAGCCTGGCTTGGAGAATTTTGAGCATTACTTTACTAGCGTGTGAGATGAGTGCAATTGTGCAGTAGTTTGAGCATTCTTTGGGATTGCCTTTCTTAGGGATTGGAATGAAAACTGACCTTTTCCAGTCCTGTGGCCACTGCTGAGTTTTCCAAGTTTGCTGGCATATTGAGTGCAGCACTTTTACAGCATCATCTTTCAGGATTTGAAATAGCTCAACTGGAATTCCATCACATCCACTAGCTTTGTTCATAGTGATGCTTTCTAAGGCCCACTTGACTTCACATTCCAGAATGTCTGGCTCTAGGTGAGTGATCACACCATTGTGATTATCTGGGTCATGAAGATCTTTTTTGTACAGTTTTTCTGTGTATTCTTGCCACGTCTTCTTAATATCTTCTGCTTCTGTTAGGTCCATACCATTTCTGTCCTTTATCGAACCCATCTTTGTATGAAATGTTCCCTTGGTATCTCTAATTTTCTTGAAGAGATCTCTAGTCTTTCCCATTCTATTGTTTTCCTCTATTTCTTTGCATTGATTGCTGAGGAAGGCTTTCTTATCTCTCCTGGCTATTCTTTGGAGGCCTGCATTCAAATGGGTATATCTTTCCTTTTCTCCTTTGCTTTTTGCTTCTCTTCTTTTCTCAGCTATTTGTAAGGCCTCCTCAGACAACCATTTTGCCTTTTTGCATTTCTTTTCCATGGGGATGGTCTTGATCCCTGTCTCCTGTACAATGTCACGAACCTCCGTCCATAGCTCGTCAGGCCCTCTGTCTATCAGATCTAGTCCCTTAAATCTATTTCTTACTTCCACTGTATAATCATAAGGGATTTGATTTATATCATACCTGAATGGTCTAGTGGTTATCCCTACTTTCTTCAGTTTAAGTCTGAATTTAGCAATATCTAAACATGTAGAAATCTTCTTGAATATTAGTTAAAATAAGTGAATATAATACATTCTTAAATTGTTTATAATGTTATCACCCTGTAATACTCTGATCAAAAAGAAAAGATCTGTTAATGAAATGAAAGAAGTGGGGGGGGGGGATACTATATCACTTAAAGTTCATAGTAGAAGAAAACAAAGCATACTGAAAAACAAAAAGCACAACTAAAATTCTTTCTTAACCTGAGCCTCATAGGCTCTCAATGGCCTATGAAATTTTAAGGGATGGTTCATACACAAAGGACAACAGCATAGGAAAGACCAGAGGGACTGACACTCTCAAAATTATCTACAATTGACACCAGCTTATATTTTACGAAGCAAAAGTTACATTTCTTTTTCTTATTGGATTTGTCCCTAACAGAGGAAGTATCATTGGCCACATTCCAGGACATTAACTGCATTAAACCTGAAGTGCTAAGTGATGATGCAGTAAGAAATAAAATGAAGAAGTATGTCTTTAAGATGTAGAAAAAACTTTATATAGTAAGATAGTAGACCACTGAATATTGGTAGCTTTCCCCCACTCCATTCCTGCTAACAAATGTATAAATGCAAAAATGTATTAAGCCTAAGTGTTACCCTCTCTTAACCTGAGAGATTCCTCACTGGAAGGCCACTGTTTTGAGACTAGCTTCCAAGAGGCATAAAGGAAGCAATAGCGAGCCTTGCTGTGATGGAAATCTTGACTTCCTGTATATCTTTCACATTGCTTGTTGAGTAGCAAAATAAACAAAGATAAAATTGCTATTATCATTGTTCTTCAAACTTGGACAAATGTTTTGCAGTCTGGCATAGTGAAAAAGAGAGGAGTATATGCTTAATAAATATCAGATCTGAATTTGGATAGTAAGGAACTTTCTCTTATTGAAAATAAAAAGTAATACAGTAACATTTAAAAGAAAATTCTCTGTTAAAATGACTCTTTAAATTTATACACCAATAAAAGCTAAAAAATTGTAGACATGGAGTCATAGTCAATAATTCAATAAAAAATAAACCATAGTATTCCAATTTTATTCAAAAGCAAACTCAATGGAGAAGGAAATGGCAACCCACTCCAGTATTCTTGCCTGGAAAAGTCCATGGACAGAGGAGCCTGGCGGGCTGCAGTCCATGGGGTTACATGACTGAGCATGTGTGCATGAGGGTGGAGGGAGATGGGTTGGTAGCAATAAACTGGTAGAACTAAAAAAGAAAAAAAAAAAAACAAATTCAACTGGAAGAACAATTTCAGTTAGAATTATGGAAGTTTCCCCCTTAAGACCTAAATGTAGAAGTTGGAAATAAGACTGACATAGAAGTTAGTGCTCATGTAGACAGTTTTCCAGTACAAGTAATAGAATGACTAAAGTGGCTTAAACAGTAGGGGTTAATTATTAGATCTTACCTACCAGGCTTTCTGGAGTAGATGGCACTGATGATTAACTCAGTGGCTCAATGTGTTAGGATTCTGCAGTTCTCATTCATATTCATTCTTAATCTCTCTGTCTCCTCCTCCTCTTGCCTTCCCTCCTCCCACCCCCACTGCCCCCCTTTGGCCCTCTCTTTTTTACAATCACAAAATAGCTGCCAAAACTCCATGCAACATGGTGCCCTGCAGTAATGCCCAAGGAGGGAAGCAGGATTAAGCAAAGAAAGAAGTCCAGCTATAATGTAAATACAGTGACAGCCTTGACTGACTCCATAGGGAGCTAATATTACCCCAGAGATGGCTGATATGAACAGGCCTTTATAGTCCCACACTGATCATTTATTAGATACATACCTCCTCTACAAAGGATATCATAACCTTGGGCAAGGAAACTCTCTGCAGTAGGGATAATCCCCCTACCTGATGGGGCCAGCAGCTAAATCAATAAATGGAGAGAGATGTCATGTTTGTAAATTGGAAGACTCAATATTAAGTATGTTGTGTATGCGTGCTAAGTCACTTCAATTGTGTCGGACTCTTTGCAATGCTATGGACTGTAGCCTGCCAGGCTCCTCTATTCATGGGGATTCTCCAGGTGAGAATACTAGAGTGGGTTGCCATATCCTACTCCAGGGGATCATCCTGACCCAGGGATCAAACTTGAGTCTCTCATGTCTCCTGCATTGATAGGTGGGTTCTTTATTATTAGCCACGTGGGAAGCCCATTAAGTATGTTAATTATGTCCATTTTTTAAATACAATTGTGCTGATTCCAAAGATTAATTTGGACATGGAATCAGCACAATTGTATTTAAAAATCTCAGCAAGTTAATTTAGTGAAAATTTCATAGTTTATATGAAAATACAAAAGGTTAAGAAGATAATAGATGACATAATCTTAAGAAAGAAAAAATAAAACTGGAGGACTTACAGCATCAAATATCTAGATCTACTGTAAAACTACAGTAATTATACCAATGTGGAATCATTACAAGGACAAACAAAAAGGCCAGTGGCACGGAATATGAAGTTCAAAAACAATTCAAGGATTTAGGACATGTGTACACTGCAATGAAGTTGGGAATTGATGATATCTTCAATAAATAGTTATTGGTTCAATTAGATATCCATGCAGAGAAACTGAATCCTAAAACTCCTACCACATGCCATTTACACACTCAAATCCAAAGGGATAGAAAGAAATATATGAAAGGCAAAAAAATAAAAATAAAGATTTTGGAAAAAAACATAAGTGACCATCATAAGAGCAAATAAGGCAAAGATTTCTAAGACAGGACACAAAAACTATTATCATGGATATAGTTGACTATATTAAGATTAAGAACTTCTGTTCATCAAAATATATCACCAAGAGGGTTAAAAGATGGTTCATAGGGTAAAATAAAACTTTGCGAGAAAGGAGTTGTTTCCAGAAACATTAAAAAAAAAAAACTCATAATCAATAGAAAAAAGTTGAAAATACAACCTAAAAATGAGAATTGAACAATTATTAATAAATTTACCAGAAACAAAACAAAGCAGAACCCAATTCCATTAGTCATCAGAAAAATGCAAATTAGCTCCATAATGGGTTACCGCTACCAACAGAACAACTAAAATTTGAAAGATTAGTGAATGAATAATGAATGAATGAATACTGACTGACAGTACCAATATTATTGCTAAAGATATGGAGCAACTAGAACTATTATTATCTATTAAATTCAAATATATTCATCACTACGAGCTGATAATTTTCATGTATATTATATATATATATATATATATGTGTGAAAAGATATATATACATATATAAACATATAAGATCAGCTTCCTGGTGACTCAGATGGTAAAGAATCTGCCTGCAATGCAGGAGACCCAGGTTTGATCTCTGAGTGGGGAAGATCCCCTGCAGAAGGGTATGGCAACCCACTTCAGAATTCTTGTCTGGAGAATTCCATGGACAGAAGAGCCTGGCAGGCTACAGTCCATGGGGCCACAAAGAGTCAGAAACAACTGAGTGATTTACACTTCACTTCGCTTCCTATATATATCCCCCCGAACAAAATATTTAGAATGTTCAAAACAGTACTATTCAGACAATACAAATTATTCAGATAATATAAGCAAATCTCATAATATTAAGAATCAGAAGAAAAACACCAAAGAGAATGGCATTTTTCCATTTACATAACATTCAAATAGAACTAAATCATGATGTGAGAGGCTGGAGAGTGGTTAGCTTGGGGATGGGAAGTAACTAAAAGGGGGCAAAAGGAGGCATTCTAGAATACAGGTAGTGTCTTGTTTTTTTTAGCAGAGCCCTTATTACAAAGGTTTGTTCAATTTGTGAAACTCCATCAAGCTTTACACTCATGATTTATGTAGTCTTCTGAACATAGAATATACTTAATAAAAAAATTAAAGAAATAAAATCCATTCAATTCTTCATATTGAAGAAGAGAATTGAAATATAAGAGTCATA
Organism: Dama dama; assembly: GCF_033118175.1. Classification (NCBI taxonomy): domain Eukaryota; kingdom Metazoa; phylum Chordata; class Mammalia; order Artiodactyla; family Cervidae; genus Dama; species Dama dama. Next base: position 29,801,770 of record NC_083708.1, on the reverse strand, counting down.
CTCTTATACTGACACTGCTTTTTTTTTTTTTTTTAATGATCATAAAGTGCTTTATGTGAATGAGTGAATGACTTTTACCTAGGCTGTCTAGGATTTCCTGAAAATTCTTTTTGCCTTCATCTCCTGATTTCTCTCCCTGCCTTCTTTGACAGGTTCTGTACTTCACATTTCATTCTTGTATTTTACAGTCTTGTGATTCTGATGGGAATGATCACCTTTTCCTGGCCTTCTCATTTTTTGATTTTCCTAGAAATTCTCTTCTCTCTATCCTCTGTTTTGTGGATCTCAGAGGAACCTGTCCTTAAGGTAGGGCTTCTTTACTCCTTTAATTAGCAAGGCCTATCAGTACTGAGGACTTCCCTGGTGGCTCAGATGGTAAAGCGGGAGACCCAGGTTCAATCCCTGGATTGGGAAGATCTCCTGGAGAAGGAAATGGCAACCCACTCCAGTATTCTTGCCTGGAAAATCCCATGGATGGAGGAGCCTGTTAGGCTACAGTCCATGGGGTCACAAAGAATCAGACACAACACAACTTTTGTACACAAATCTAAACCATAAATTTATAGCTGAATTTGCTCTGCATCTGGACATTCATTTTTCTGAATAATAAAGTCAAAAACTTTGTCTTCTAAATTACAGAAGTAGTAACCTGAAGTAATTATATTTTTAAGTATTAATTTTAATTCCTTAAATTATATTCTATTTACCTATAAATATTTGGCCAAAAAACCCAATATTATCATGTAAACATGTTAGATTCTTTTGACTTATATAAGTTGTGAACATATTTCAATAAAAGAGTTATGAGTATTTAATTTCACTGAAACAGTATACAACTAGATAGGTACTTCTGGTATCTTTGATTTAATAAACATAGGATTTTCAGGTAGTATTTTGATCATCAGAGGTGGCTTATATAGTATTACTGAAATTACAGTGTGAAACAATATAAAGTTAATTTTTCATTAAAAAAAAACAGGGATTTTAAATTGTAAAAAAGTTAAATCTCAGGTGTACCTCAGAGTCCATGGTGAGTAGAGGTTTTTATTAAATTAAATTTCTGGTTTATAGAAAGACCACTGATTTAAATAAGAAGCTAAAACCTCATATATTTCATATGACATGACTTCGTAAAGTTGGATATCAAAAAATATTAACTGATTTTTATTGTTTAGCATAGGAAATATAGAGATCATTGATAATGATATCAAATAACACTTGGTTTGAGTTCCCAAGTATAGAGCAATGTGTAGAGAAAATACAGCAAGGTAAATGAAATGTAACATCATTTAAAGACGAAAGAAGTGGAAATTATACTCAAAATGAAGACGACACGGTAGAGATGTGATGATCACTCCAGACTGTCATCTGAATCAGCAGGACTGATAAGAAAGGAAATGTACTGCGTGGATTAGAGAAACAGCGTGGTAATTCTCTAACTATACTATTCATCTAAAGCTCAGCACAGATGCTGAATTTTGAAAAGGATTAGAAAGTAGAACATTTGGGAAATGATAAACAAGTTCAGGTGATACAGCACAGTGAAAAGAACAGCAGAGAGTGAAGGCAGGTGTGCCGTGAGGTTACAGCAAGGTAACTGGTTCACAGAGGCCACAGTCAAGTCATTTCATGTCCTCTAGCCTCGGTGTCCTCATTTGTCGAAAATATTTAGAAAATAATCTCATTGTTCTCATGCAGGTCTCAGATTTTAGTATGATATTAATTAGGAATATAGGGGTAACTGAGAGACTACTCATATAGTGGGTTTTAAATATGTATAAGGGTATTCTATAAAAGTTGATAAATCATCAATATTTACAACATCCACTGATGACAGAAGTGGGAAAAATGGACTTAATCAGGAGGAAGAACAACACAGTTTAGGCCAAAGATTCTCAATCCTCACTGCCTAATGTTCAACTGGGAAAATCAGACACTAATCTGCCCCCAAGATTCTGCTTCAGATGGCTTGGGGTGAATCTAGGCATCAGTGTATTTTAATAGTCCCTTAAATGTTTCTCATTTTCATTTAGGTTTGAAAATCTTTGGATCATACCTAATAAAATACTGGCTGCCAACGAAAGATTACTGATAATCTCTTTCTCTGGAACCTATAAATAGTATAAAATCCATTTATTAATTGCAAAATGAACACTATAATCACAATAATAATTAATATCTACTTATACCACATTTACTAGACAATTTTCCAGGTACCTTGAATACATGAATTAATTTTCTCACCAATGTTTTATGTATTTATTCATCTTTTCCTGTTTTTAAAGATGAGAACATAATCATAGGGAGTTCGTAAATTGAGGAGTTCTCTACCCACATTATGCTAGATCCTATATGATTTTACCTTCAGCTACAGAGTTTCATTTGCCTTTAGTTCATTTACCATCCTGTTGTAGTTATGAATAAAAATAAATACTAGAAGAATGTCAGTTCTTTTACTATGCTCTATCATCTCTTGAAAACATTATGTTAATATAAAATGCCTAGTTAGTGAATTCAATACACAACATAGCTTAGTTTTCCCACAAAATCCATATTTCCAAATTAAACTCTTTCAAAAGTATATTTTCTTCAAGAAAATCTTATTTATATTTTAATTGTGGCTGCATTACCTAAGATTTCCCATTGAATTTGGTGTTCTAGTAACTGGGACATAAAATTGTTATGTTCTTCTTTCAAACTTTCTATTGAAGTCAATATTATGACTTTCATTATATCAGAAATTCTCGCCTCTGTATTGTTTCAGAAGGTCCCTGTGCTGTAGGCATTTTATGGCTCTTTGAGATTAAGATATTTCAAACCTCAGTGACTATATGTCTCCACTGGGATATTGGAAACAGACTTTACAGTCTCCATACACAATGCAATTTTTAAAATAAAATTCCATAAATTAAGGCTCTCATAAACCTTTGGAAATGCTGCTGTTGTGAGCAGCTGTTTTGTTGCATTTGATTGCCACACAAAGGTGGAGTTCACAGAGACACAGTATTTAAACTTAGACTGCCCTTAATTCGCATGAAGGTCTTGTGTAAAGATTATATCTAGGCAAAGAGCTTATGCCTATTAAAAATTTCAGACAGAAGATCAATACGTAATAACCACCTGAAATATACTAATCAGAATACCCTACCTTGAAGAAATTATAACCTATATCTGTCCACTATATAACACAGCTAAAGGCTTGTCAGTAGAGGAAAGCTAAAACTGGGTTAGAGTCAATGAAGAAATTCAAGCTTCAGCTTCCATCCCACAGAACAAAATATACAATATAAGAAAATATCTTGTCATTGGACACACACTGACAGCACTGGAATCGCTTCATCCAAGGGACTTTAATATTATATATTTCACATCTGAGCCATAAATACCCAAATGAATAGGAACTGACATTTACGGATTTGTTTCAATTTCATATCGTTCAGCAAGAAATAGGACAAGAGGAGACCTCCTAGGAATCAGGAGATTGACAAGGACAGTGACAATTAAGGGATGATTCTGAAAGATTTGCTATTTTTACTGTTTTTTCTGTTTCTCTATGGGAATCAGGAATGATAGTTTTAAATGACTCTTAAGGAAAAGCCAAACTTTTTATGGCATTATTGCGTCCCATCAAAATGCATCATCATAACCCTCAAGATGATGATATTAGGAGGCAGGGCCTTTGAAAGATGCTTAAATTATGAGAGTAGAGCCTCCATAAGTGGGATTGCTGCCTTGTAAAAAGACCCCAGAAAGCTAGCTCCCCACTTTCACTAAGTATACAGTGAGAAGTCAGCAATCTGCAACCTGAAAGAGGCCCTTAACCAGAATCCCATCATGCCAGCACGCTGATCTTGGACTTCCAGCCTACAGAACTGTGAGAAGTAAACTTCTGTTGTTTCTAAGCCACCCAATCTGTGATATTTTGTTATAGCAGCCCAGACAGACTAAGACAAGCAACCTACAAAGCTTTCAAACAAGTGTGCTCCTTCATGTCACTTACCCCTCTGATCTTTTTCCTAAAATGTCTTCCCCTCACTTTGCCCCAATCACACAGATTGGCCACACCATGAAAATTCCCTCTGCAAGATTTTTGCACTCACTGTTTCCTCTGCCTGGATTGTCCTTGTCCCCTTTTCCCTTTCAAGTTTTAATTCAAAGTCTTCTTCTCAATGAGGCTGTTCTAGATCTCCCTCTCTAAATTGCAAAAAAACCACTAACTGCCTACAAGCTTCATGGATCCCACCCACTCATTCTTTAACTCACATTATATATTTTAAAGATTTATCCTGTTAATTCTTTGTAATGTTCCTTCCTTGCATGTAATTTTGATTAGGATAAGAATTTTTGTTTATTTTTACTTCTGTAATAACACTCAAATCTAGAACAGTACTCGTCATATAGAAGATACTCAGTATCTGCTTAAATGAATGGAAGAAATTTTGAATTATGCTTTTTATTTTCTTTTGTAGGTTTCACCAACCAAGAAAGTCAGTTAGGGAGAATTTGGAAACTCTAACTAGAATGAGGTCTTGAGGGTAGATCCTCATAAATGGGATTGCTCTAAGAAAAAAGAGGTAGACAGCAGTATTAAAAAGGAAAAGAAGTGAAGTTAGCCTGAGTCCTATACTTTTCAATCAGCTAAATTTCCCCTAAGACTTTCAACCTACACCAAGAAAAATAGACTCAATTCTTCCTCTCTCCTAGGTACTTCTCCATGAAGGGTTAAGCCCTCAACCTTATCTCAAGCAGTTTATTTTTCCTGACCAGATGTCTCCACATCTGGACTCTGTTGCCTTACAACAGCTGTGGACATCGGTTACTATTCTTCTAATACCAGCTTCTGGAACTTGTTGCTTCCAACTCATCCAAATGATAACCACATCTGATGCAGCACAGTTTCTAGTCCCTCCCCAGAGCCCTAAGATGTTCATTTTGTGCTAGTTGTGATCATGAGTTTGAAAGTCAAAAAATAAAATAGAAATTCTCTCTATTTAGTGGTGATGATTCTGTATCCTTTCTGGCTCTGATGGTTCTGTCTTATGGAAAGAAACACAAATCTATGATAAGATTAGGAAACAGAGGCTGCAAATCTAGGGCAAAGACTCTTGCTTGTCTATACCACTATCTTACTTATACATAGATGTGTTCTCTTCTTCAGCTTTTCTATAAATAAAACATTTCCTTAAAGCAAGAAAAATATGATTAAGTGAGCCTCAAATTTTAACAGCAGGGATAGTATTTCAGAAAACTTTAAGATTTGGGTTTGAAAATACTTGTCAGATCACTTTTTATATAAGACACAATCAGTTTGGAGTTTCCCAGAATGGGACTAAAAAGCCATTTGGGGCTATGCACCATGACACATACTTTGCTGAGAAAAAGTATTTACTCAGTGCCCTGAAAATCTCAAAAGGGAATCTCAAAATCTCAAAAGATTTTGATAATCTCAAAATCTCAAAAATAATATATAATTATTTTATCCATAAAAGAAATAAAACTTATCCATGTTATATTTATCTTCCTATTATCAGTATATAGCATTGAACCTTAGTTAACATTTACTACCAACACTCTTTTACTAAAGCAATAAGCAATTTGTCAAATGTATATTACTCCACTTAATCCTCAAAAAAGGTCTGTACTATACCTTCTACTATTATTCTGTGTAGACATAGAAAACTTATGGTAAACTTATCGTTACCAAAGGAGAAAGGCAGAGGGGAGGGATATGTTAGTAGTTTGAGATATACACTACTATATATAAAATAGATAAACAGCAAGGTTCTGGTGTTTAGCACAGGAAACTATTCAATATCATTCAATATCTTTTAATAACTTGTAATGGAAAATAATCTGAAAAAAATATATGATTGAATCATTTACTATACACCAAAAATTATCACAACATTATAAAACAACTATATTCCAATACAATGAAATGCATGTACTGTTCTTCTTTAAGTTACTTTCTATATCAACACTGTTTTTCTTATTATTATAATTCATGATTATTTTTCTTGTTTACTCTTTTGTTTTTTACTTCTTATAATATCAAGTTCATTAGAATAGTGATTGTGCCCATCTTTTAATCTCTGGTCCACTGATAGTTCATCATCCATCCAGTATCCAGATTGGAGCCCACAGAAGCCCAGTAATTTTATTTAAGTACATTATTATGTTCCCCAAGTTAAAATGAAAATGGCTTCCAATTTTAGTTCAGATTGAACTTCAAATTACTTAGGACAGCATTTAAGGTTCAATCGAATCTTTGCTTGATTCTTTTTTCTCCTAAATCTATTCTAAACATTCTATAAACCAACACGTCAAATTCATCCAATGTCTTCTTATCTGGATGTCTTTACTCTCAACATTCTTTTTCTTGAATGTCTTCTACTTTTTCAAATAGTGCAAATTTCAGCATAGGGAGCCTGTCTTCTTTCCCCATTATTCTCTGTCCCCTATTAAGGAAAATCAGTTAACTATAATCTGAATTTCCTTTGGATTTTGAAATATTCTGTATATAGAGTACTGCAGCTAGGAAAACCTAGTTGCCCCCACCTTACACCACCATTTGCTATCTGGAAATCTTTGTTTCCTCACTTATAAAGTTAAAATAAAATTGATGTCTACAGTATCATTTTTAAGTTAAAAATGCCCAGGTACAGTAATTACTATCATATGCAAAGAACTCAATAAGTGTTCATTACTCCAAACACTGCAGAATTTACATTTATTTAGTATTACATTTATTTAGATGTATGCCTTTGAACTATAAAGGGACTACAAATTCTCTAAAAGCCTATGAAAATATATTATTCTGATCATGTTCCACAATCTCCTGTGTAAAGAAGGTATTCGATTAATATCTGTTGACTTGACTGATTGCATTGATTAAAGTACACTTTTTCAAAATGAAGCTTTGTCTGCAAGTGTATTTCTTTCCAAAACAGGAAAACTGTAATTAGCTCTTATTGTGCAGAAAATTCATAAACCTGAATTGCTATGCAGTTCTTTTTCTTCTACAAGTATACACTGTATATGATGCTTAAAAATAATTAGAAACCCTTTGGAGGTAATCAGCTTTCCTTCATACTCTGTGTAGACTATTTTAAATAGCATTTGACTGAGTCTTGTGGCTGGAATTTTACATGATGTCAGTCCTCACTGGAAACACATATCTGCGGGTTTTTCATTTAGAACAGTGGCTCCCACATGCCACAGACTGCCTAAATTGGAATCACCTGTGGTGATTATTAGCATCACAGCTTGCTGGCCTCCATGTTCAACTGGATCCGCATTCTCTGGGGTAAGGCCCTGGAAATTATACTATACCCCAGGAGATTCTGATGTGTGGCCAGGCATAAGAAGCTCTCCTCTAAAATAACAGCATAATGGTATCCCCACATGAAAATACAGGGTTGTAGACTTTCATATTAGCTATCATGCCTATATGCTCTGAAATAAGAGAAGTTTCAAGTTTTGAATTTACTTTCCCACAGAAGCCTAAATTAATCTCCAGTACGTTCTTTCTTACTGAAAAATTAGTGATAAATTTAAGCTTATATAGTTGTCCATTTTTAAATTGATAAAATCTTTAAAATATCTGGATGTGGCTATAAAATATGTGTACTCGATAGAACTAAAAGGGTGTCATTACAGGATAAATATCAATAAAATAAATAAATAATGCATGATTTTAGGATCATGGTCTTTTAGGATGCTACTTTTAGGATCAGATTTTACAAGTAGATTTTAAACTACATATTCATTTTATTGCTGAGTAGTATTTCATTTTATGAATATACCACATTTGTTTCTCTGCTCACCATTGATGGGTATTTGTTTTCTATTTTTGATTATTATAAAAAATGCTGCTATGAATATTAAAACATAAGTCATTGTATTGATGCTTGTTTATATTTCTCTAGAGTAGTTACACAGAAGTGAAATTGCTGATTTATATGATAATTTCATGTTTTTAAGGTTTTTAGAAAGTGTCAAAATGTGTTTTTCAAAGTGGCTTTACCAGTTTACATTTCCACTAGAAACGTATTGAAGGTATCAGTTTCTCTGCATACTCAGCAAAACTTATTATCACATGCTATAATGTTTATGTGGAGAAGGCAATGGCACCCCACTCCAGTACTCTTGCCTGGAAAATCCCATCGACAGAGGAGCCTGGTGGGCTGCAGTCCGTGGGGTTGCTACGAGTCGGACACTACTGAGTGACTTCACTTTCACTTTTCACTTTCACACATTGGAGAAGGAAATGGCAACCCACTCCAGTGTTCTTGCCTTGAGAATCCCAGGGACAGGGCAGCCTGGTGGGCTGCCGTCTATGCGGTTGCACAGAGTCGGACACGAATGAAGTGACTTAGCAGCAGCATAATGTTTATGAATCTCAAAAACATTATTTTATATGAATTCTCAGGTGCAAAATCCGCATATTGTATGATTCCATTTAGAAAATATTCAGAAAAGACAAATCTATAGAGATAGAAAGTAAATCAGTGATTGCCTGAGAGTGGAAATAGAGGTTTACTGCAAATTGTTATGAGGTATATGGAATAATAAAGGTATTTTAAAAAATGGAACATAAAATTGGTTTTATAACTATGCAAATTTACTAAAAACTATATGAGTTCAATGATATATTAATACTCAACTGAAGATATCTATAAAATGTATATACTGATGTAAATGCATGTGCAAGTATCTGTGCATGTATATATAAATACATAGATGATATCTGAATATATATATTCAGTCCTATTTTTTCAAAATCCTTATTCAAACTACTAAGAGACAGATTTCTCTATGATACTGAATATAGTAAATGAACATGAGAGCTCATGTAATTATCAACCAAGTTAGTGGTTATATCAGTTATAGATTTTTCTGTTATTACCAAAGCCTTTGACTGTGTGGATCACAATAAACTGGAAAATTCTGAAAGAGATGGGAGTACCAGACCACCTGACCTGCCTCTTGAGAAACCAGTATACAGGTTAGGAAGCAACAGTTAGAACTGGACATGGAACAACAGACTGGTTCCAAATAGGAAAAGGAGAACATCAAGGCTGTATATTGTCACCCTGCTTATTTAACTTACATGCAGAGTACATCATGAGAAACACAGGGCTGGAGGAAGCACAAGCTGGAATCAAGATTGCCGGGAGAAATATCAATAACCTCAGATATGCAGATGATACCACCCTTATGGCAGTAAGTGAAGAAGAACTAAAGAGCCTCTTGATGAAAGTGAAAGAAGAGAGTGAAAAAGTTGGCTTAAAAGTCAACATTCAGAAAACACAGATCATGGCATCTGGTCTCATCACTTCATGGCAAATAGATAGGGAAACAGTGGAAACAGTGGCTGACTTTATTTTTCTGGGTTCCAAAATCACTGCGGATGGTGATTGCAGCCATGAAATTAAAAGACTCTTACTCAGCCAATCTTTGGCTTTTGGAAGCAACCTAGATGCCCATCAGCAGATGAATGGATAAGGAAGCTGTGGTACATATACACCATGGAATATTACTCAGCCGTTAAAAAGAATTCATTTGAATCAGTTCTAATGAGATGGATGAAACTGGAGCCCATTATACAGAGTGAAGTAAGCCAGAAAGATAAAGAACATTACAGCATACTAACACATATATATATGGAATTTAGAAAGATGGTAATGATAACCCTATATGCAAAACAGAAAAAGAGACACAGAAGTACAGAACAGACTTTTGAACTCTGTGGGAGAAGGTGAGGGTGGGATGTTTTGAAAGAACAGCATGCATATTATCTATAGTGAAACAGATCACCAGCCCAGGTGGGATGCATGAGACAAGTGCTCGGGCCTGGTGCACTGGGAAGACCCAGAGGAATCAGGTGGAGAGGAAGGTGGGAGCGGGGATCGGGATGGGGAGTACATGTAAATCCATGGCTGATTCATGTCAATGTATGACAAAACCCACTGAAATGTTGTGAAGTAATTAGCCTCCAACTAATAAAAATAAATGAAAAATTAAAAAATTAAAAAAAAAAGATGCTTACTCCTTGGAAGGAAAATTATGACCAACCTAGATAGCATATTAAAAAGCAGAGACATTACTTTGCCAACAAAGGTCCCTCTAGTCAAGGCTATAGTTTTTCCAGTAGTCATGTATGGATGTGAGTGTTGGACTATAAAGAAAGCTGAGAACTGAAGAATTGATGCTTTTGAACTGTGGTGTTGGAGAAGACTCTTGAGAGTCCCTTGGACTGCAAGGAGACCCAACCAGTGCATCCTAAAGGAGATCAGTCCTGGGTGTTCATTGGAGGGACTGCTGTTGAAGCTGAAACTCAAAACTTTGGCCACCTGATGTGGAGAGCTGACTCATTTGAAAAGACCCTGATGCTGGGAAAGATTGAGGGCAGGGGGAGAAGGGGATGACAGAGGATGAGATGGGTGGATGGCATCACCGAAACAATGGACATGGGTTTTGGTGGACTCTGGGAGTTGGTGATGGACAGGGTGGCCTGGCATACTGCGGTTCATGGGGTCACAAAGAGTCGGACACGACTGAGCGACTGAACTGAAAAATTTTTTTTATTTGAGTGTACGTGACTTACAGTTTGTGCCAGTCTCAGGTGTATGGTAATCAGCCATACACACACATATATTCACCCCCTTCCAGATTCCCCTCCCAAATAGGCCATCACAGAGCACCAAGTAGATTTCTTTGTGCCATATAGCATGTCTCTATTAGTTATCCATTTTACATACAGTAGTGTGTAGACATCAGTTCCACTCTTCCAATTTATCCCTACTGCCCCTTACTCACTGGTAATCATGTTTCTTTTTCACATGTGTAACTCTATTTCTGTTTTGTGGATAAGTTCATCTATACTCTTTGTACAGATTCCACATGTAAGCAAAATTGTATATTTGTCCTCCTATGTCTAACTTGCTTCACTTAGTGTAACAATCTCTAGGTCCATTTGTGTTTCTATAAATGACATTATTTCATTTTTATGGCTGAGTAATATTCCACTGTACACACACGCACACACACCACATCTTCTTTATCCATTCCTCTGTTGATGGACATTTAGGTTGCTTCCATGGTTACCATCATTCTAGCCAACAGTCCTGGTTATTGTAAATAGTACTACAATGAACACTGAGGTGTATGTATCTTTTCAAATTATGGTTTTCTTTGGATATATGGCCAGAAGTGGGATTGTTGGATCATGTGGTAGCTCTATTTTTAGTTTTATAAAAAATCTCCATCCTGTTTTCCATAGTCGTTGCACCATTTTACATTCCCACCAACAGTATAGGAGGGTTCCCCTGTCTCCACACACTCTCCAGTATTTATTGTTTGTAGATTTTTTGATGATGGCCATTACGATTGATGTGAGGTGATACCTCACTGCAATTTTGACTTGCATTTCTCTAATAATGAGTGAGGCTGAGCACCTTTTTGTGTGTTGTTGGCCATCTGAATGTCTTCTTGGAAAATTGTTTGTTTAGGTCCTCCATCCATTTTTTTGATTGAGTTGTTTAGTTTTCTGATATTGGGCTGCTTGCATATTTTGGAGATTAATTCTTTGTCAGTTGCTTCACTAACAATTATTTTCTCTCATTCTGAGGGTTGTCTTTTCACTTGTTAATAGTTTTCTTTGCTGTGAAAAATCTTTTAAGCTTAATTAGATTCCTTTTTTTTGTTTGTTTGTTTTTGTTTCCATTACTCTAGGAGGTGGGTCAAAGAAGAGCTTGCTGCAATTTAT